>NW_024042261.1:39385428-39501664 GCF_014851395.1 Micropterus salmoides
TACAGTATACCACAGTTTGTGACAGAAGTGTGATGAATAATAACTCACACAGGATCATGTATGATATGTTTTAGAAACACTGATGAGTGATATTTAAGTGAATGAACAAATCAACTAACTGGATGTTTTTATTTTGAAAACGTTAACCGGAAGTCTCGTGCTGAGTGTCGCGGGATTGACCAGCAGTCACTCAGCGGACTCTCCGTCTCTGTCCATCCCGCAGCAGCTCGCTGCGCCCCGACAGGATCAGCTGCGCGGACTGAACCGAAGTGAGCCGAACCGGGAACAGGAGCCGTTCCGACCTCAGTCTGATCTGCGGGGACTCTGCAGCCGCGCGTCCGCCTGTATGGAGCCTCAGGGCGGCCCGAGGCGGAGGATCGTCCCGCTGCTGGTTCTGCTGCTCTGCTGCTCCGCCGCTCCGGGTCGCGCCGAGAGGGTGAGTGAGAGACACGGGTCCGAGTAACGATGTGAGGGGGTCCAGGTTTAATCTGGAGGGTGAGTTTCCCCTGCTGCTGAGCCCGGAGGAGGGTCTTTTATTGTGAAAACCTGCAAGCATTTAGAAGAAATGTTTATTGTTTACTTTTTTTTTAATTTCAGTGTAAAAATCAGTTAATCTGAATTTATGACTTTCATTCTGCATCACTGATCGCGTCATCACGTCCTGTCATCGGGTCATCAGGTCTGATTGGCTGTCACTTTCAATTAACTTTATTAGTAGTATTGCTGTACTGTTACTACTAATAAAGTACTTTTCTTTGACTCCATCATCGTGTGTTATGGTCGAGATGTTGTTTATGACGTGGGTGCTGACGTCACGTGATCACAGAGCCGCTCATGCGTAATATAGCATATATATATATATATATATACAGACAGAATATCAGAATATAACAAAGTAGAACTGCAGGATTTTAAAAGGAAGATCCACAGTTCTGTTCTGTAAAATTAAATTATTACTGTTGTTACTTTTATTGATATTTGTATTATTACCATTAATATCAATAACATCATCTGTGGAACTCACATTGTTCTGTTGTTTGTTCTCCTTCCTCAACAACTCTTTTACCCAGAGTGCCGCTCTTCAGTCTGTGTGTGTGTGTGTGTGTGTGTGTGTGTGTGTGTGTGTGTGTGGTCAGTAATAACAGCAGATCAGGACAAAAGGCTGAAACAGAAAACAGACCAACTGGTCTTGGGAAATTCAGGTCTCTTTGAGTTCTGGTCTTGGTTAGTTGAGGTTTCTATCTGTTCTGGTCTCTGTGAGTTCTGGTCTGCAGCGGAAACGAGCCGCCTTTATCCTGACTGACAGGTCGCCGTGGTAGTGACTTGTCAATCAGCTTGTAGCCCCGCCCTAAAGCCTCCCCTGCTTCCTGGTCTCTGTTCCTCTAAATGAACATCATGCTGTGTTGAAGAAGACTTGAAACTAGAGACTGAGACCATAAACTCATCAGGAAAGTGTTTACTGAGGGAATAAATCAGCTGACAAGTAGAAACATTTTTTCACAGACTTCTAGACAATCACACTTCTTTCTGCAGCCGCTGGAGTCGCCCCCTGCTGGCTGCTGGAGAGGACGCAGGTTTAAGTCGCTTCAGCTCTGCAGACCTGGAGGTTCCTGCTTGGTGTGTTCATCACTGTGATCCAGACTGAAATCTCTCTATTGGATGAACAGCACGAGACACGTTTCATCGACCGCCATCGTCGGGTTTCAGCCTTCTGACACCCGGCTGTCGGTCATGTGACCCCGCAGGCCGCCGCCATCGTCCCACGAGAGTCTGTCATCCATTTTACGACGTGTATCTGGTGTTTCATCAGCAGGTTTTCCTGCGGAAATCAAAGAATGTGAAAAGAATGTCAGACAGGAAATAAAACCTGTCTGTCTGTCCTGAGCAGTCAGACGGTCTCCGTCTGTTTGTTTTAGCTGGTGTGTTTTCTGTTTCAGCCTTTTGTCCTGGTCTGCTGTTATTACTGACCACCCCAACACTCTCTCTCTCTCTCTCTCTCTCTCTCTCTCTGTCTCTCTGGTATGATCTGCTGAGCTGCAGTGAAAAAGGAAAACCAACGACTCTCCGACTGAAAACATTTAAAGGATTTCGTCTCCTTTCCAAACGTTTAAACTCGTTTTAAACTTTTAATTCAATTCAATTTTATTTATATAGCGCCAAATCACAACAACAGTTATCTCACAGCGCTTTTCATAAAGAGCAGGTCTAGACCGTACTCTATGATGATATTTACAGAAGAACAGTTCCCACCAAGAGCAGCACTAGGAGACAGAGGCAAGGAAAAACTTCCTTTAAGAGGCAGAAACCTCGAGCAGAACCATGGCTCAGGGTGGGCGGCCATCTGCCTCCACCGGTTGGGGTGAAGGAGAGAGAGAGAGAGAGAGAGAGAGGGAGAGAGAGAGAGAGGGAGAGAGGGAGAGGGCAGGAGAGAAAAAGAGAGGGATGTAAGGAGAGAGAGAGGAGCCTACACAATATCCACACAGAGGTACAGACAGTAAAGGTGATGTTGCTATAGACTAAATGAAAAATGGTACAGATATTTATAGTAGTGTTAATGGTAACAGTCGTAATGTTAATGATTATAATAACAATAATAATAATAGGACTAGCAACAATAGTGGTTGCAGCAGAGGGTGTCGAGCAGGAACACGGGGGCAGCAGGTGACCCGCAACCACAGATCCAGACTCCACAGCTCCAGAGCCAGAAACACCTGCAGGAAGTGATAGGAGGAGAGAGGAGAGGGACGAGAAAGCACAAGACTACCAGAAAGGGGAGAAGTTGTGTTAGTAACATGCAATAATGGGATGAGGTTGCATACAGAGGGAGAGAAAGTAGAGGAGAGAGGAGCTCAGACTGACTCAAACTGGCTCCGACTCTCAAACTGGCTTAGACTGACTCAGACAGACTCAGACTGACTAAGACAGACTCAGACTGACTTAAACTGACTCAAACTGACTCAAACTGACTAAGACAGACTCAGACAGACTCAGACAGACTCAGACAGACTCAAACTGGCTCAGACGGACTCAGACGAACTCAGACAGACTCAAACTGGCTCAGACTGACTCAGAATGACTCAGACAGACTCAGACAGACTCAAACTGGCTCAGACAGACTCAGACAGACTCAGACAGACTCAAACTGGCTCAGACAGACTCAGACAGACTCAAACTGGCTCAGACAGACTCAGACAGACTCAAACTGGCTCAGACAGACTCAAACTGGCTCAGACAGACTCAGACAGACTCAAACTGGCTCAGACGGACTCAGACGAACTCAGACAGACTCAAACTGGCTCAGACGGACTCAGACGGACTCAAACTGGCTCAGACTGACTCAGAATGACTCAGACAGACTCAAACTGGCTCAAACTGGCTCAGACAGACTCAAACTGGCTCAGACGGACTCAAACTGGCTCAGACGGACTCAGACAGACTCAGACAGACTCAAACTGGCTCAGACAGACTCAGACAGACTCAAACTGGCTCAAACGGACTCAAACTGGCTCAGACTGACTCAGAATGACTCAGACAGACTCAAACTGGCTCAGACAGACTCAGACAGACTCAGACAGACTCAAATTGGCTCAGACAGACTCAGACAGACTCAAACTGGCTCAGACGGACTCAAACTGGCTCAGACTGACTCAGAATGACTCAGACTGACTCAGAATGACTCAGACAGACTCAAACTGGCTCAGACTGACTCGGACTGACTAAGACAGACTCAGACTGGCTCAGACTCTCAAACTGGCTTGGACTGACTCAGACAGACTCAGACAGACTCAGACTGGCTCAAACTGGCTTAGACTCTCAAACTGGCTTAGACTCTCAGACTGTCAGACAGACTCAGACTGGCTCAGACTCTCAAACTGGCTCAGACTGGCTCAGACTGGCTCAGACTCAGACTCAGACTGGCTCAGACTGGCTCAGACTCTCAGACTGGCTCAGACTCTCAGACTGTCAGACTGGCTGACTCACTTTGATAGTTTTCCATCTTTGTTGAACCAGAGTTTTATGGGAAAGCAATTAAAGGCCCGTCCCACATAAAGGCAGGATGAGTTCAGTAAAGCCAATAAAAGCTCAAGCTACTAATGGAGGTTTTACAGGACACGCATAAATCCCAAGTTACCAAACACATTAACATATTTCTGCAGCTGTGGCTCCGGAGGTTCAGCAGGCCGTCCTCTAACAAACAAACTGAACTGCTCACCTGCCTGACGTGTGAAAAGGTGAAAGGCGCTCTGAGTAAAAGAGTTGTTGAGGAACGAGAACACGCTGCAGCACAATGTGATTTCCACATGGTAACAATACAAATATAAGAGGAGAAGATCGGTAATCATGTTATATTGCTGATGTATTCATGTCTAATTAACATTTTACTGTCAGTAGCTTTTCATAATTAATGAATAAGACACATGAAACATAATGCATGATGTTTTATAGGTTCAAATGTTGCCAGGGTGCAATTCAGAATATTTCAGTTGTTGTTATCTGACACCCGAAGAGATTTTAAACGTTGCAGGAAAGAGAGTTTCTTGGGTAAAACAATGTTCAGCAAAATAAATGTTTATCTTCCTACATCACAGATGTCGTTCTGCCCTTCCAGAGTAAAGTTTGTACGGCAGGTCATGAGGGTCAATCCTGACGTCTGTACAGAGACAAATAAAAATAATCTGATTGTCGCTGAGACACAGAGAGTCTGCAGGTTCGTCTCTCTCTCTCTGTCTGAAACACCTGAACCCTCACAGTACAGTTAAATGTAGAACTTTACCCAGGATGCCCCGCTGGACGTGTCGAGGCATCGAGCATCCTGCGGGATGTGAGACAGGAATGAAGATAAGGGCGACATCAGAGCTTCATCTGCCTGTCTGTCTGCTGGGAGAGCACTGTTACACCTGCAGGATACACGAAGGTCTTTTTAAACCCACAGAAACACGTCTGAGAGATAAAGATGGACGGCGGGCTTCAGCTGGGACTGACGTTCAGCTCGGTTACACCTGCAGGAGGCATGATGGCGTTTGGGTTTAAACCCCCAGATTCTGTCTGACTGATAGAAAGAGAAACATCAGATACCGCTGTTCACTTCCTGTTTCAAACCCACAGCCAGCACAGGTTTTTTTTTTCACTAACATTAAGCTTCATAGTTATTGTTGTAACCATGAAGACGAATATTCAATATCTGTACTGTATTTTTCGCTTTCACTCTGCCCTTTTTAAAAGTGAACCAGAATCTATGAACAAAACCACATCTGTGCTGATTAAGAGTGTGACGAGACACTTAACACACGAGAAATCAGTAATACTGAACTAAACGAACATTTTGAGCATTAAACGCTTTATTTCCTGCATTCTGATGATTTTTTTCTGCACCACTTTATGATTAAAATGTTTTTATTTATGTAGAGAGAGAAACAGAAAATTCAAGTGGCAGGTGATAATTCACACTCAACAGTCGAACTCTACCAGAACATAAGAAGTCAAATGCTGTCAAGTCCGAGACGAGACCAAGGCCCAATCCCAATGTCCCCCCTAAGCCCTGAACCCTCACAGACTTTACCGACGTCACTTGGAAAGTGAAAATGCAGTAAACAGGAACGGGACAGCCCTTTACCACATTGTCACGTTACCTTTACGACGCTGAAACACGTTGCACACTTTTTATTTTATGTTTTTGCCTGATTTTTAAGTCCTGCTGGCTCTAAATGAGCTAAATGTAAATATATATTTGTCAATAATCATTAAACAGCTCACACAGCATCATTAAGCAAAAACTAAAATAAATAGTTGAATAAACTCAGTGTGTAATAAGGTGACTGCGTTCCTCTGACTTCATGTGTTCTATGCAGCATCTTAAGTTAAGAAAACTTTCAACAATGTTAACATCAGCGTAGGTGTTGATGCTTGTTTGTTTACTGTTTTCTTCCTCTCTTATAACCCGAATTTGCCATGATACTTTTCTCTTCTTCTGGGCTTCGCCTGGTAACCCCCGTGTTTCACATCATACCGCTATGAACTGTGGGAAATCCCCTTAGCCAAAGTCGTAGCCTTACGAAAGGGTCTATAAAGGGCTCAAAATGTCCGCGAGAGAGCCCTCGCGCACTTGACCATTTGACAGTGGGACGGCCCTAAGCCCTCACGGACTTCCCGGGAACGCACCTCAAAGTCTGTGAGTCTGTGAGGGTGGACGTTGGGATTGGGCCCAAGGCCATTAAGACCGGTCTCGAGTACTACAACACTACCAGTTCCTACCACTTCCTGTCTCTATCCCCCCTTACATACAACCATGTAACCATCACTGCCACCCAGTGTCCAAAATAAAATATCATGCCAACAAGAAACATAAATGGCTCCTACATTTGCTAAAGATAAAAAGTCAACCTTACCTTCAGATGTTAACTTAAACTGCCTTTTTTTAACGTTAGAGAAACACAATGCCCAGGTGGCTGTGGCTCAGTAGAGCGGGTTGCCCACTAATCTGAAGATTGGTGGTTCAATCCCCAACTCCTCCAGGCTGCATGTCAAAATAGGGGTGGGAATCACAGGGTACCACACGCTAATATTGCAATAATTGATATATCGCTTGACAATCCTAAAGTGATACATCACGATATCTGTTTAACTATTAATACAAAATGCCCGTGAAAAGGTTTTCTCCATTTATTTGCTGCAAATCCAAACTGTTAGAAAACAGCACAATTCTGCTCAGTCTGTAAATAAAACTATTATTATCAAAACATTTATTTATAAAAGGCACGTAAAATGCAAATTCACTGAATTCTTACTGCAAATACAAATGGCTGTGTACCACCTGAGTCTAATCTGTACATCACATTATATTAATAACTGTTCGGTGTTGTGCTGCCCTCTCTCTTCCTACCGATAGCTGTATTTATATTTTTAGGCCACTGGGAATTTTGGGTTTGAGTTTTGACCCTTTGTCGTTTGCTGTAGCTGGTCTTAGAGGGTTGGGGTTAGCCAGTGAAATTAGCAGCTCTTTTTTATTTCACACAGAGCTCAGGAAACATGTACTTTAAGTATTTGCACAGAGCGTCACTCAGGATGTTCAGCATGTGAAGCAAAATGTGGCAGTTTATATTGTATTTTCGCTATTGCGATGCTAATGTCCGTTAGCACGTTAATGGAGATTCCATTAATTGTTAGCATTGAGCTAACCGTCGAAGCGCTATTTTTTGTTAATATTATGTATCGATATGATGGGCTGGAATATCAATATAGTGTCATGGAAAAAATTATATATTGCCGTATAGATTTATTGTCACACCCCTAAGGTCAAAGTGTCCTTAGGCAAGATACTGAACCCTGACTTGCCCCCGATGGCTGTTCCATCAGACCGTTCTCATCTCAGGGCGTCCAGTACCAACGCTTATAGAGTTATTTGACGCTAAAGGTACCTTTCAGCGTTACCTGATGCATCTGTATGCCGTCTCGCACAGACGGGAAGTGCTAGCTAGCTATGTTCGTGTTAAAGGTGTTGACAGCCCCCTACCCTCACCATAACCATCAGAAATGTAAGTGCCTAAACCTAAGTCACTGACTTTATGCATGTCGACCGGCTAACCCTACAGCTGTGTTAGCAGGTAGCCTCCTTCATGTTGCTGTGACGTGTCGTTTCGTACGGACGCTGAAGGGAACCTTTAGTGTCAAATAATTACGCTTTGTCACGCTGTCTGAAAGCGTCAGTAATGACGCACTGAGATGATGACGCGTTGGTTCCATCTGTGTATGGACGTGTGTCAATGTTAGTTTCTGTTTGAGCACTTTGGCTGAATGAATGTGTGAATGAATGTGTGTGAATGCGATGTAGCACTTTGAGTGGGCAGAACAGTGTATTTACATGCCACAAACTCGACTTAGCAGCTGTTACATTCACGATTTTGGATCATTAAGAAAACGTGGCCAATCTTTTGGATTATTTCATATTTATAAGTTATATTAATTTTCCTTTGTGTGTTTCACTTGGTAATATTTTATGTTTGTCTCAAACCATAAGAAATGGGCTTAGTCATGATGACGTCACCTGTTGGCTTGTGGACTGCCGTCTTGAAGCCTCGAGTTTGGCCGATAGGGCGCCGCCATTTTTTGCAGTTTTTGCAACCAGGAAGTGCCCAGAAGTGACGATACGGCGGAGCGACGTGGGTACGAGTCACTCTAGCCTGATTGACAGGTCGCCATGGTAACGACTTGTCAATCCTGTCCTGAAACATAATCTGCTTTGTGGTCTATTTAAAAATAAACAGGACCATAATTTACTAAATGAACATCATGCTGTGTTGAAGAAGACTTGAAACTAGCGACTGAGACCATAAACTCATCAGGAAAGTGTTTACTGAGGGAATAAATCAGCTGACAAGTAGAAACATTTTCTCACAGACTTCTATACAATCAGACTTCTTTCTGCAGCCAGAAGAGTCGCCCCCTGCTGGCTGTTCGATAGAATGCAGGTTTCAGGGACTTCTGCGTTCGCATCAGATCGCTGACCGGAAGCTTCCAGCTTGTGTCAGACAGATGTCTTCAGTGTGTATTTAGCTAATTAACCTGTCTAGCTGTGCTCCATTAGTTTGTCTTGTTAACTCAGAGCTATTGAAGTGCCATAAAATGCAGCTAAGTGTAGTAAAAAGGAGGTGAGAGAACCTATCGGCACATGCTGCGGTAAAAAAAGGGTCAGCCAAGCAGGACATGGGACAACAGTTTTCCGACCGTCGTGTCGTGTAGCCAATAGCAATAGGACATTTTGAAGTTACCTTTATGTAAGTAATTTTGATAGAACACAGGATTTTTTCTTCTTACATCTGCCTTCACTGGATTATACAGTTTTTCCCTCTTCCATAGCGGCAAAAGAAGTTTTTAAAGTTGCCACCACAGAATCAGTATGTTGTTTATATCTTAAGTTACTTCTTCTGTATTTAAATTGCATCACGTTTCTTTTTCCTTCCACAAAATATTTAATTTCTTAGTTAACATTTATTTTTGCAAGATATTTTTCAGAACATTTTTAACAAATTATGCTGTTAAAAAGTGACCGGGACAAAATCAGCCTCTTCAGAGAGTGGTGTGGACGTGTCCCCCTGCGTCCCCACGTAGGTGTAACTAGTCGTGTTTCCATCCGATTGTCATGCGAATTTTAAGCGTACTTTTGAAATGTTGCGCGTTTCGAGTGAATAAACCAGGTTACGGCGAGCGTAGTTACGTCAGCAGTTGACGTTACACATGGCTGTAATAAACAAGACGTCTGGGTTCCAAACCAGAAACAAAACCCATTTGCATGAACCTGAGGGCCACTGATCTGAGAAAAACGGAGAGAGGTCCTCAGGAATGTGTTTCAAGCGGGCAAGTTGCTGCCAGCCATGTCTCCGAGCATTATGGGAATATCCGGTGTTCTGCAGAGTTCTGCATGCACCTCCAGATAACACTTTTAAACACTATAATATCCTCTGTGGGGTTCATCAACGGTGATAAACGAATCAAAGTATTTATTTTATGAACGTTTAGAGTTAATATTTTATTACATTCAGCAGAAGCAGCGTTCACTGAGATTCAGCAGCAACATGCGGTGAGAACCTGTTAAAGGATCTGAGAAGGACCTTTTAAGAGGTGAATGCATCATTCAGCAGAACAGCTGATGAAGGCTTCCTGCCCAGATCTGCATCCACCTCTTTTCTTAGCACGAATGAGCGTCACTGGCCGCGAGGCGCAGGAAATTCTCTGCAGGCGTGCAGAACTCTGCACAACCGGGACCGGTCCGGGGTCGAGTCTCTGTCATGAAGAACCCACAGGAACGTATAACTTAAACTGAACCTCTTGTCTTCTGTCTCCGCAGGTGTGTCACTGCAGCGGGAAGTCCTTCTGTCACTGTGACGGGGTCAAAGGTCAAAAGGTGAGGAGGTCTCAGCCTGGGACACAGGTGCTGTCAGAACAGGAAGTGAAGCCGTCCTTCACTGCTTTATGTTCCATCGATCTTTGAGTCTAGAATATTAACTGTAAAATGAAAATGTGTTTTTCTTTTAACCTAAAGTAAAATGTTTGCAGCACTTTCTTTCAGCCTTCAGTGGCGTCTGCAGCCTTCCTCTCGGGCTGCAGGCACCACCTCCTGAGAGGCGAAACCCGGGGCTGGAAAGTCCAGAGAGCACTGGCGTCTGGGTGATTACTAAAAGTGACCGGGAAGGGCACGGCGACATTTCTATCACCTGCCGTCATAAGTTATCTGATTTGTGTCTGATGCGTCTCAGGTGTGGCACCCGAGACCACCCAGGTGTGAACTCTCTGATCTCAGGTGTGTTCAGCAGGAGCATAAAGGCTGGTTCCTCTCCGCTGAACATGAAACGTCCATCTGTTCATTCAGGAACCTGAATGCATCTGGACCTCAGCCAGAATCTGTGCACACCTGAGTTTACCTGTGTGGACAGCAGGTGAACTGACCCGGGATCTGTTCTACGCCTCATTAGATCTGTTTTCCTCCTCCGCAGGGTGAAGCTGGGTATCTTGGATACGACGGACTTCCTGGAGTTACTGGTTACCCTGGCAATGAGGGCCACCAGGGCCCACCTGGAGAAAAGGTAACAGCCTCTGAACTGAGCGCAGCAGACAGATTATTAATATTATTTTATTCTCATCATTGTTAAAGAACCTTGATTCTGCATGCCATGCAGCGTTGCGTTTTGTTACACTTTGCGCACACATCACTGCAGATTATATGACGTGGTGGATTGGCCGTCATTAGCTACGGGCAGACAGCTACGTTTGTGGATTTTAATTTATAAGGAACTCGTTTGCAAATGACCACATTAGATTAATAGCCGCCTCAGCTTTGCGGTCAGTAGTCGTCGTACCCGGTC
Source organism: Micropterus salmoides (assembly GCF_014851395.1). Lineage (NCBI taxonomy): Eukaryota > Metazoa > Chordata > Actinopteri > Centrarchiformes > Centrarchidae > Micropterus > Micropterus salmoides. The sequence goes on from NW_024042261.1 coordinate 39,396,285, forward strand.
CAGCAGGCTGCTGTTTTTAAAAGTTCCCTGGGTGACTTCAGTGTTGGGAAAGACCGCCTTCTCATGCTGTGCGCCATTGACTTGATTTTATCTCAGTGGGTCTTTTCCCCTGGTGAAATAAAGGTTAAATAAATCTACAGTAGCCCAAACGGCTCTACAGACCACGTTTAATTACTACGTGGAATAGGCTATATGCAGGGCTCGACATTAACACCCGCCAACCCGCCAAATGCGGGTGGATTTCGGCCATCAGTCACTCCGAGTAGCCACTTTGGTGTGTTGAAAAACTGTAGTCTTGTCAAAAGACTGAAATTACAAACAAATTGCAATGTGACACTATTGGAGCTTTTTTGCTCACCAGCCAATGTGGCTAGTGGTTTTCCAAAGTTACTAGTCACACAGCATTTTCACTAGCCACATTTTTGTTGTTTACGTTTTATACGATTAGTAAGTTGACAGTGGCGTGCTAACATTTACTAACTAATTTACTCATCATTAGCTCTGATGGGGTTGTGTGTAAAGCTCCTTTTTTTGAAAACATACAGTCTATTAAGATAAACAAATTAAAATAGCAGCTTCTTATTATTATTATATTAAGATATAATAAAACTTCTGCATGGGTGTAAAAGATTAGTTCACAAGATAAAAACTGCATCTGCCTCTCCTCAGAGCTCTGACTGGATTTATGTTTGTCATCATGAAGCTGTGGTTGCTCTGAGTAACTGGAGAGTGTCCAGGTCTTTTTTCTAGATTATTCCCACACAGACGCGTCTTCTGCTTTCCTATGGCAGGACAACTTTTATTAAAACATAGTTCTATATTTTAATAATCGACTCTGTGCGGTAGTTGTGACAGGACGATTTGAGTAGTAACACCACGTCCCTTAATCATGAATATATCTGTATTTTACAGCATTTAACGGCACTTTCCTCCTGCCTTTCTCTGTCTCAGCTCTCCCTTTTCTCTTTCTGCTGTGCATTTCTTCTCCACACTGCTCGGCCACGTGTTGATGTGTGCGTGCGACCAGTCGTGTGTGACGACAGAGATCACGCCATCGGGTTAAAAGCAGGCGGGAGGCTGACGGTCTGCAGGTCTGAGGGACTGTGGCCGCCCTGTGACACATGCAACTTTTACAAAAGTCTGGATGTCATATCTGACATCTTTATTTCATCTGACATAGCCTGTTGTGTGGATTCTCGTGATATTAACAAAGCTCGCTTTGTCATGGCTGCCGCTGGTTAAGTTGATAATTAACAGCATGAGCTTCTTGTTTACAGTGTCGTCGAATAGTAGCGCGTAAGGCAAAAGGCTTCACTAATGGACCAATGAGCAAACACTACGTGCAGGTAGTACTCATGGGAGTTGTAGTGTCAAAATCCCCTTTTCCACCGCACGGTACCAGCTCGCCTCGACTCTGTTCGGTTTTCCACTGTGGGAAAGTTGTACCTGTAACTGCTTTCAGGTACTTTTTTTCATATCACCTCCGTCGAAACCTTTTAACTTAATGTCACGCCCTGAATACGTACAGAGAATAACAACAATAACGTTAGTAGTTGTCTGGTTTATTAGAAGTAATTAGAGAAGTGAAATTTGGACAAATAGAGGACCACGCGTGTTATTTAGTTCAGCGCCGAGAGCGTCGGCCACCGTAGCTTGACTGATGGTGCGTTCATGTGATGTCGGAATAATCTGAATTTGTTTCCCACTTTTAATCTTTACAGCAGAGGAATAAAGTGTAGGACATAAATAAGTTTACATAACAGTAAACAAACATATAAGAAGACACAAATGATAAAAACTTAAATAGCTGAGTCCCAAACATCCGCCAGGTGTGGGAACACATTTAGACAAATAAATGCAGGTCCCCAATGCCTGGTCTGGTTTTTATAGAAGTTCTTTGGATGTATAAAACCTCTTAAACCCCGCGGGGTCGCCGCTTTAGCTGCTTCTAAGCTGCTTCTAAGCTGCTTAGATTGTTAATACAAATATTAATGTTTAAACGTATGATCAATATGTCAGTATGGACATGCTGCACGTCGTTAGATCGGTTAGATTCTCCACAATACCACTGTTAAGTTCATTTAACGGAAACAACAAGACCCAAAGTCTAATTCTTCTAGATTTACCGGTGTAACCTGTCTGGTACAAGAGAGGAAAAGGGGAAAAAAGTGCTGACTCCCGTTACCTTTGAAGCGCTCGTTCAGTCCGAATGTGTCCGTTCCTGATTATTTATCTTCCTTTAGTCTGTAAGGGTCCACCCATCTACAGCTTTTCAGAAAAATTTAGCCAAATTGTGAATCCTGTCATGTGAAGTCCGCCTGTCCCAAATAAAGTCAATTCAGTGATATTAGCAAATAATAGCCCGGCTATTATTCAGAGTTTTACGGTAATGGACAGGGCAGATCTGTTTCTTCTGTAGTTACATTGCATTTCATGTTTTCCTGTTGTGCAAGTAAACCTTTCTCATAGAATTTTTATTTGTTATGAAACATTTCTTGCTGCTAATTTTCAGAAAACTTTTAGCAAATGCTTTCAAAAAGTGGTGGGGACATGTCCTCAGCGTCTCCAGTGTGAATGACACTTATGGAGGGAATCAACTGAGGGCATTGGTTTTCCTATAATCTTGGATGCTTTGTTGACAGTCTGCTGTAGTTTTCTTTGGCTGTCCGTGCTACCATACCATAGAGTGAATTAAATGTCTGCGTGTTGTTTATATGCTCTGATAATGATAATCCTACACATCTTTGTAGCAGCGTCCGTGTTGATTAAGAGTTAAGAGCACATGAACACACACTGAAGTCTTAAGATCAACTTCACAACTCAGGAAATGGGTCCATCTGAGGAGCACGTGAACGCACAGTGAGCTGCTGGCTGCAATTCGCAACCCTAACCACTAGATGTCACTAAAACTCCCACGCTGATGCTTTAAACAGATGGCGGAGTTCCTCAGGGTTCTCTCTTAGGGACTCTTATCATTTTGAAAACCTTGAGACAATTAATACTTATTAAGTTAAATATGCACATTGCAAGGTTGTAATTTCAACAGCTTGCTCATTTATGAATATATTAACATCAAACCACCTCAGCATTTTTTTTTAGCAGTTGTGTATGCGCCGCAGTCAGTCCGAGCGCTGCGTTTCCGCCTTTTGCATTCCATCGGTATTACGTTGTCGATTGGTTTTTGGATGGTGTTTTTTTTGGTGTTTGCTGGTTGGGTTGAGGTGTTCTGTGTTCTCGTTGCGGTGCATCTGGGAGTCCATTTTTTTCTCCCACCCCTATTGGCTACTGGGGTTCTTGCTTGCATGTCGCTGGGGTCGGCTGTGGCGTCCCACTCTCACTAACAGCTATTTATTAAAGCCAGTCAACTCTGAAAACACGTACACTTTGAATCAACCTGACGGCAGCTGATCAGGTTTCAGAGCAGAAGGTAAAGGTGTGCTTGTCAGCACGGCAGAGAAGCCGACTGTGACGGCTGGTTCGATACACAAAGTTTAGTACTTGACTTGATCGCCGGGAGTTGGGAGTCGCACAACAGAGACGTTGTCCCGTCACGCATGTGTTTGTAAAACACACTTTAGCTACGGCATCATTTATGAGTTTTTATAGCTCTACCCTCCGTCCGTCCAGACTGAAGAGGACACGTAGGACAAACAGAATCTGCTGCTCTCAGCCTGTATCAACATCTGTAGGGATGTTTTCCACTGAATATTATTAATATAAATGTAGGCAATCTCTGCAGAAATCCTCGATATGACTATTCTTTTTTTGTCTTCAGGGTGAGTGGGGAGCAGCAGGAGGTCCAGGACTGAAAGGCTCTCGGGTATGACTGATGAGGATGATGATGAATCATTATTATGAACTGAATATGAAACTTTTGATTTAACCTCTTTAACTCTGTATTTTCTCTGACTTGAGCATCATTTTAGTCACATTTGGCCAGAATTGGCCCTGATAGATTGTTAAGGTCACATGAAGGTAAACATCAGTCTGTCTCTCTGTATCCTCCAGGGTCTTCCAGGAAAACCAGGTTTCCCAGGACCTCCAGGACTGCCGGTGAGAAATACTGTATAACATCCAGAGATAGATAGAGAGATTTTATAATATTTTTTTGTGATCAGGCTCTACTAAACTGATGTTTCCAGGACAGATGGCACATTTTCTCAAGTTTTAAAATCAAAACTTTATTTTAACATCACTGCTCAGTTTGAAAGCTTAAAATCAATTCAGACAGTGGAGATCAAAAAGGGTCAAATCTCCTTAAAGAGGCTTTAACTTGATATTTTTACTATAAAAGTGTGTAAAATGACAGACGACAGTGTGTTGGTGTCTCTGGTAGAGAAGCATCCGCTGAATCTTTACAGTGACTCTCAGCTAGGTTGTTTATCTGTCCGGCTGCAAAACAGTCTGCCAGTGCAGGAATATTCGGCTTGTTTTCACCGACAACCACTTCTTTCAAGACATTTTGAAGCAGGTCGTTACACTAGGAACAAAATGATCTGACTTGAAAACTTCAAATAAATTAAATCAGATTTTCTCACTGGTTCAAAAGGAAATTTCCAGACTCTGATAGGAAGGAGAGTTTCTCTTCAGCACGACCTTTGTAACTGTTGTTTACTCAGGGAATCCCCGGACACGAAGGACCAATCGGCCGACCAGGAGTCCACGGATGCAACGGGACAAAGGTAGAGATGATTCCCTGCACTATCGTATTTTACTGAAGTCCGTTTGAAGCCTTCCTGCCTGAAATCATGACTGACTTTCCTGGCAGAGGTCTGGGTGTCACGTTTTTCATTCATTTTGTTTGCTTGTTATTTGATTTAATATTTTAAAATAGCTGTGTAATGTGACCAGTTATGGACAATAAAAACAGAAGTAAAGCTGGTTTCTGCTGCATTACCTCATGTTATGGCCCCAGAAGAGGGTCTTTAGTTTTAAGACAATCAATATTTCAGTTTGTCCTTCTATGTTAATATCCAGTTAATATTCCATCACAGAAAGACTGACTGGGCTGTGTTAACCTGGTTGTGCAGGTCATTATTCTCACAAAGGCGGACAGCTGAAAGTTGTGTATCATCTACAAAGAATGAAATAAAAATAACAGAAAATGGAGAAATCGAATCAGGCCTAAGTACGTTTTATTGATGATGAAAAGAAACTACCTGTTTCATGTATTCCAGCCACAGACTGTATAAAAGAAGTGGACGTAGTCACTGTGATGTCACCCGTTGCTTTATGCACTACCGTTTTGAAGCCTCGAGTTTGGCATTTTGGCCGTCGCCATGTATTTTTTTTTTTGGAACTAGGCTCCAGATGTGACCATATTGGATGAGAGGGTGGAGCTAGCTTTTAGCAAGGTGCATCTGTAATTCACGGTAACTGGGATATTAGCTGGGATGCTAATTTTGCCTAGTGACAAAAAGGCTTTAAAACAAAATGTAGTTACTGGAAAAATGAACAGCCGTCTCCTAATAAGCTTTTTTACAAGTCGCCTCTATCCTGATTGCCTTGTCAATCACCTTGTAGCCCCGCCCTAAAGCCTCCCCTGCTTCCTGGTCTCTGTTCCTCTAAATGGGACCATAATTTACTAAATGAACATCATGCTGTGTTGAAGAAGACTTGAAACTAGCGACTGAGACCATAAACTCATCAGGAAAGTGTTTACTGAGGGAATAAATCAGCTGAGAAGTAGAAACATTTTCTCAGAGACTTCTATACAATCACACTTCTTTCTGCAGCCGCTGGAGTCGCCCCCTGCTGGCCGCTAGAGACGACGCAGGTTTAAGATGCTTCCGCATTAGCTTCACGTCTCAGACCCGGAGGTTCCTGCTTGATTTCAGTGTTATTAGTGAGGTGACTGAAGATATCTAGAGGGTTGGAAAACAACACCAGGACTATCAGGCAATATGAGAGAATACGAAACCAGAACTTTTGAGGCTTGTTTTTACTTTCAACTGCATCACAATATTAAAACAGTCTTCAGAAGCTGTTTCCAGTGAGTGTAAATTCCTTTTTAAGATCCATCTGGTGACTCTTCAGAGACAGAAATCACCTGACCTCATCCTCTCAGACACTGAATGACATATTGATCTGTGTCTTCCAGGGGGATGTTGGTTACCCAGGGTTTCCCGGGAATCCAGGACCTGTCGGCGTTACAGTAAGTCCCGCCTACTTCCTGTACAATGCAGCGAGTGAGTGCTGTGAAGACTTCCTGTTTGGAATCGCTGCAGGCTGCAGCTAAGCTAGGCTAAATAGCACCGAGACTGACTGTGTTCATGTGTTTCAGGGTCCACCAGGAGTGCGAGGTGAAAAGGTAAGAGAACACACCTGATCAGAGTCACATACTGTCAGTGGTTGAAAATAATCAAGGTGTTTTTACACTTGAGCAGCTGCTCAGCTACAAAGTAGGTTAGAGTTACAGTACATGTACTGTTGACATATTCACTATGTAAATATAAAATACTGTATGTAGTAAATGATATATGTAGTATGTAAGTAAGTTTTGTCTGTCAGAAGTCTTCTTGCCTTTTATAAGTGGTGGATGAAGTATTCAGATCCTTTACTTTAGTGAAAGTACCAATACTTCACTGCAAACACACTTTGTTACAAATACGGCATTGAAAATGTTACTCAAGTTGAAGTATAATCAGGAAAATGTATTCAAAGCAGAATGTCCCCTGTGATTATATCCTTAGATTACTATAACTAATGTAGTTTGTTGAGGTTAAACTGTTTAGTATCAGACTGTAAGTTTATTTTACTTATGGATGAATCCGCTCATAGTTTGTCCATTAACAATGAGAAGTGACGCCTTCGCAATGTTTGTTCTTAAAGTCCGAACCTCTAAACTATTAATACATAAAATAAAAAGGGAAAAAAAGATGAAATGTTTACATGAAATAGTTGCCAATTAAATTTCTGTCAATAAATAAATCGTGTCAACTTTACATGTTTAAACTGTTGGAGTTTAATTTATAAATAAACATTTATAAAGTCTTCGTGTGTAAAAATCTGATTTCGTAAAGTAACTGAAGCTGTCAGATAAATGTAGTGAAGTAAAAAGTACAACAGCTCCCTCTGAGACGGAGTACAGTCAAGTTTATTCATAAAGCACATTTAAAAAAGTTGACCAAAGTTCTGAACAAAGTTATACAGTAGAAGACAAACATTAACACCAGATAAATTAAAACAGGCCAAACAATGACATACAGCAATAACATAAAAACAAGAGCGTAGATGCCCCTAAACAGGCTCAAATGCCAAAGAATAAAATGTGTTTTAAGTCTCAATGGTGGGGGAAGAGTTCTGAAATATAAGATGGAGCCAGTCCGTGTAACGCCTGAAAAACGGTTAACGGCTCCTTTAAAATTGACTATTTGACTGGTAACGAGTGAAGAGGAGGAGATACGCTCCCTCTTCCTTTTACCTGTCAGCAATCTAGCAGCTGCATTTTGAACAAGCTGCGAGCGTCATAATGACGAGCGAGAGATGCCAGAGTACAGGGAATTGCAGTAATCAATTTGAGAGTTACGATTCGTGGGCAGAAAACAGGTTGGTTGGACCCAAACGCAGACACGGGAAACAGGCAGGTTCAGTTCAAGAGATTTATTCCAAAACTAAAAGCGAGCACACTTACAGACTGAGTCCAGAGAAATCCAGAGGCATTAAATCCAAATGAACAACGAAACAAAAATCCAAACAGGTAATCAAGCCTTCATGAGATAGGCGGGAACGTGAGCTGGGTAACAGCAGGACAAAACACTGACTGAGACAGAGCATAACACGAACAATGAACAGAAACACCAACAAGCATGGCAAGCAGATTACTGGAGGGGAACAGACATAACACAAGTTGCTGAACACAAAACATGGACCATATCAAAGTAAGTAGAAACAGATGAGAACAATAAAAAACAAACTAATCCAGACACAAGCAGACAGATACAGAACACGAACACACCAATAACAAGTAACACAGAGCAGACACGGGCAAAACAACACAGAAGAACACAGACCAGGAGAAAATACTAAGACATGAACTGAGACATCGAACTAGGAACTAAGATACGAGACAAGACAGATAAGAAGTAACTCAAAGATGCGGATGAATAATAATAATAAAGGCTACACAGAGACTAAAGCAGAATGATCAAAATCAGATTAAGTAATGAAACTGGCAGAGAACATAAATTGACATCTAGCAAACAGACAGAACTCAAGCATGATGGTACAGAAACTAATACATGAGACTGGAACAGGACTACATGACAAAGAAAAGACATAACAAAACTGAGACCTAAACAAGGCAGGCAGGCCCACAGCGTGACAGAGAGGATACAAGAGCATGCAAGACCGTCTCCAAGTCCTCTACACAGAGAATGGATTTCAGTTTTGCTCTGGTCCTTCAATGAAAAAAGCTAACTTTAACAACAGAGTTTAAGTAGAAGTAGAAAGTGGTATAAAAATAAAATACTCAAGTACAAATACCTCTAATTTGTACTTAAGTACAGTAACAGAGTGTGGAGACGGTGTCTTCTTTTGACTGTTTTTTTCTGGTTTCAGGGAGACTCGCACGTCTTTCCCGACACGCAGGCGATTAAAGGAGCAGTAGGACCACCAGGACCCGTCGGAGAAAACGTCAGTCACAGTCATGCATTCTGTCCCACCGGGGTCTCCCTCACTCTGCCGTCTGGTGCTGGTGTTTCAGTCTCTGTCCACTTTCAGACAAGAACACATGAGTCGTTTTATCCCAGCGTGCAGCGGTGACGGTGGGGAGTGTGATCCAGGCTGCTGAGGCTGCGTTCACTCTGCAGGCCTTAATGCTCAAACCAGGTTTTATTGATTGATAGTTCACATTATAGTTCAAAAGTGGCCCACATCAGACTGAAGTGGGAACTGAAAGTGACCCGCATGTTAGGAAGAAATACAACCCCAATTCCAACGTTGTGTAAAACGTAAATACAACCAGAATACAGTGATTTGCAAATCCTTTTCAACCTATGTTCAATTTAATACACCACAAAGATTTTTAATGTTCAAACTGATAAACTTTATTGTTTTTCGCCTGCAACATGTACCAAACAGCTGGGACACGGGAATGTTTACCGCTGTGTTACATCACCTTTCCTTTTAACAACAGTGAATAAGCGTTTGGGAACTGAGGACACTAACTGTTGAAGTTTGTTTGTAGCCGGAATTCTTTCCCATTCTTGCTTGATGTACAACTTCTGTTGCTCAACAGTCCGTGGTCTCCGTTGTCGTATTTTGCGCTTCATAATGCGCCACACATTTTCAGTGGGAGGCCGGTCTGGTACCCGCACTCTTTTACCACGAAGCCACGCTGTTGTAACACGTGCAGAATGTGGCTCGGCATCGTCTCGCTGAAATAAACAGGGACGTCCCTGAAAAAGACTTTGCTTGGATGGCAGCATATGTTCCCTGTAGGGGAGACCGGGGGCAATTGTAACATATTTTACATTTTCCTTAATAACTCATAAACTACTTACACTAGTACTACTCATCTTTTGATACAAGAAACACATATATGTGCACTAATTAATAATACAATTGATATATTTTCACTTATAAGAACAAGACTAAAATATTTAATTAAATGCAAGAAGTCAGAGTGTGGGGGCAATTGTAAAATGAGTCATATTAACCCACTGCATCTCAAGTAAAAGCCTAGGCTGCCTCACAGTAATTACTTTACAGCTAATAATGCTACATAAGAGTTTTTAAATGGTTCAAATAATTTTAGGTGTCAGGCTCTCTCTGTTGTGGGACCATCAACTACTTTAAGTCCACTATACAGACAAACTGACAATGAAAGGAACTTTACTTTTGCAGACTTATGCCTATATAACATTCAAACTTTCTGTTAAACACAAATAAAACACAATATTTAACACACCCTTTTTTAATATGGTTTTACATTTATATTTAGTGAAATATGTTTATTTCCAAAACAGACAAAAAAGCTGGTTACATTGGGCCGTGTGGCTTCGGGGGCAATTGTAACACAGTGTTACAATTGCCCCCAAAGTTGCAGCCATGATAAAATCTTGTAGCCACAACTATATAAGCATAGTTTGTTAGTAATTGTTAATCAATAACCTAGAGATAAAATGTATGCAAGTTTAGATTTGCAGTCATCTCAACTTTAGACACCAGAAGAAAAATACTGCACAGCCAAAAAGTTACTTTCATACCTCAAAATCCGTATTTTGTTTAAAACTTCTGCTAAGGTGAAATGATCCTGCTCCTTTTCCACAGGCAGAGAGAGAACCCTACTGAGCATGTGCAGATTACAATTACAATTGCCCCCGGTCTCCCCAATGCACCTTTCAGCATTGGTGGATTCTCAGATGTGCAAGTTCCCCCTGCCATGGGCACTAACACCCCCCCACACCATCACAGATGCTGGCTTTTGAACTTTGCGCTGATAACAATCCGGATGGTCCTTTTCCTCTTTGGCCCGGGGGACACGACGTCCATTATGTCCAAAAACAATTTGAAATGTGGCGCACTTTTCCACTTTGCGTCAGTCCATCTCAGAGAAGCCAGCGGCGTTTCTGGGTGTCGTTGATATGTAGCTTTCGCTTTAGAGTTTTAACTTGCACTTGTTGATGTAGCGACGAACTGCGGTTTCCTGAAGTGTTCCTGAGCCCGTGTGGTAATATCCTTTACACACTGATGTCGGTTTTTAATGCAGAGCCGCCTGAGAGATCGAAGGATCTGAGAGATCACGGCCATTCAATCGGCCTGCAGAGATTTCTCCTTTTGACGATATTATGGACCTTAGATGTAAATGCTATTTGTATAGCGCCTTTCTAGTCTTTTCGACTACTCAAAGCGCTTTTACACTACATCTGCATTCACCAGTCACACACATTCATACACTGAGCCTAAGTGCTCAAACGGAAACTAACATTCACACACATTCTGCTCGCGCAGTTGTTCACAAAGTGGTGAACCTCGCCCCGTCCTCGCTTCTGAATGACTGAGCCTTTTATATCCAATCATGACACTCACCTGTTTCCAGTTATTCACCTGTGGAACGTTCCAAACAGGTGTTTTTTGAGCATTCCTCAACTTGCCCAGTCTTTTGTTGCCCCTGTCGCAGCTCAAAGTGAGTGAATATTTGCAAAAAACAATAAAAAAAGTATCAGTCAGTTTGAGCATTAAATCTCTTTGCAGTGTATTAAATTAAATACAGGTTGAAAAGGATTTGCAAATGAATGTACTCTGGTTTTATTTACGTTTTACACAACGTCCCACGCAGCAGCACGCTGTCGTAGAGAAGTAAACATGGAGGCTACAGAGGTTAGCTCCGCTTAGCTCATACTTGCTAACCCCCCCGATTTTCACGGGAGACTCCTGAATTCATCGCCCTCTCACGTTTCATTGCCTTCATTACAGTTTCTGCCGCTGCAACCTGGGTCTGAAATTAACTTTTTTCACAGTGTACGAACCCCAGACACAGCGGCGGCAACCAAAGGACCTTCATTAATGACTTTTAACAAATAAACAGTATAACTTTTGAGCCCACGTAAAAGTACCATTTGTAAGCAGGTTTAAAGGAATTTGTTATTTGGCTGCCGTGCTGCAGCTCAAAGAAAGACTCTGGCTGCTGGAGAGTGTGCTCTGATTGGCTGTTTGTGTTGCAGGGGCTGAGTGGAAATCCAGGTGACCCAGGCATGCCGGGACTACCAGGACCCACCGGATATCCTGTATGCTTCAGATCCAAAGCCGTCAAACTTTATTTAAACGTTCAGAGTGATTCGATCAACTGAGAGCAGCTGCTTTTTTTTTTGGTTTTGTTTTGATTTAGGGGAGTCCAGGGCTGCAGGGGTTACAAGGAGAGAAGGTTAGTGTGCCAACAGGGCTCACCTGAGGTTTGTGTCTTCAGGTCTGTTCGGTAACTAATCAGAATCATCGCACTTTTACTCACCACTAAACAAACAAAAACAACAACAAACACTGAGCTCACAGAACAAATATGTTCACTGCAGAATCTTTGAAGGCCTGATGTTCGGTCATGTGACTTCAGTCTGCGGTCCTGATGCTGCTGGGTTTGTGTTTCAGGGTCAGGAGGGTCCCAGTCCAGTGATACCAGGTCCCAGAGGAGAGAGGGTGAGCTAACTGGTTTGGACTTAAGGCGAGACGCCACAGTCCAAAATGACGATTAGACTTCAATTTTCAGATTTCAAGTTATTACCATAAGTCTAATAAACATTATTATTTGTCTGTTTTATACTGAGGAGACGTATTTTTCTCAATATCTTTCGTATTATTTTCTCAAGAAAAGTGAATTATGATCAGAATTACTCAATGTCTCTTTCCCGTGTAGTCAATCCCTCCATATCTTTATGTAAATACCAATATACACTTAATATTTGGTAATTTCAATAAACTATGAAGGAAAAATACCAAAACAACACCACTGTATACTGTGTACCAGAAATGTCCACCCTGTTGAGCTAAAGTTAACCTTTAGTGTGAGCGTGACCTTCAGCACCAGATGAGGAATCTATAATTTTTCACAATCCGTATTTGAAATTATTTTATTTGATTGATCTTGTCAAAACTTACACGTTATGATCAAACACAGATCAAAAGCAGATGGTAAAATCACACACATACTACAAACATACAACCTTGTTTTTTTTGTTAAAAAAAAACTTAACAATTTTGATAAAAACGAGATTTGATTAAATAGATTTTGAACAGGACAATTAGATAATAATTAAATATTTAGAAATACATATGTAATCTAAGTTGAATGATCAACACTGGCGACATGGCAAAATCCCATAGTACCTCTTAAACCAAAGCTTTTAAAATGTAAATAAAACAACTTAGAAGCCAATCTCATTGTGATCATAATTAATAACAATTAAACTTAAATAAAAAAACTAATGGAACTAGTATTTGTCTAGATTTAGACTAAATACAACATGATTTGTACCGGGGACGCAAAAGGCACTGTTTAACAAAATTGAGCCAGCGGCGTTTCACTCCCCCGCTCTGCCTGGTCCTCTCCAAACACGTCGGTGACGTCCAGACAATCTCACTGCTGATTGGCTTTCGCAACATCGCGTCAAGCTAATTTCTCTCTCAGTTTGAAAAATCTGAACTCGAGCGGATGTCACGAGAAATTGCTTCTTCAGCAACGCCCGGAGCGAATATGCATCTTTGCATCTTCGCTGGCGAACATCTTTTACAGACGTTTTTTCAAAATGACATGTTTCCTGTTCGCCAGGTCGTTTTCTTGAAGGCAGTTAGATCATCCTAACTTTACACACAGTTTCTGAGGTCTCATAAGAAGACATTTACAGAGGGTTTTTAAATATACTTTAGCGTTATAATTTTATGTGGCATTTCATCTGTAAACATTTTTTTTAATCTCTGATGAAACCGTTCTGTATATGTTTGGTCATTTGTTTTTTTATCATAATAAAACAAAAAAACATCCATCTGACTCTCATCAACGTGCTGGAAAATGGATTTGTGTGCTATGAAAAATTTAAAAGATAAAAATTTGATTTAAAAAAAAAAAGCTTCTATTTATGTTTACGTTTAGCTTGTAAAGTTTCATAAGTAAAGTTGGGGGAAAAAGCCTTTTAGATCACACTCTGGATAGTAATGTGAACAGACAACTGACATTTCTAATCTGTGAAACACCATCATCACCATCATCATCATCTTCTTCTTCATCATCATCATCAGCTGTCTTTGGTTTTCAGGGTGATCGCGGCCCGCCAGGGAGGCCCGGACAGAAAGGAATCAAACTGTACGCTGAAGGACCCAAAGAACTGAAGGTCTGTCTGTCTGATAGGGTGCCAGAGATTTTCTGAGATTTTGCCATAATAAAAATTAGATGATATTTTGCCTCCTTCAAAAATGTGTTTGGAAAAGTCTAATATAGCTCTTTCACGCTACTGACATGAAGGGAAACAGGTCTTATGTATGTATTTAAAACTGAACAAAGAAACACAGACATCAAACAGAATGTGTGTTCTTTGATTATTCCGTTTCGAAACCAAATCAGAAAAACAAACAAACAAAAAAAAACATTTTTTGTTTGTTCTGTTTTAAAGCCAAAACAGAAAAATACTGATATTTAATGCGCCTACACTTGATAAACCTGCAGCAGATACCTCGCGGTGCCTGATTAAATGTAATTAAGACGAGCGTGAACATCAACATAAGTGGGTTTTTAGTTAGAAAAACAGGTTTCTAACTCACTAGCAGCTGGAACAGAAACGCTTTCCTGAGAATCCTCCGGTCTTTTAGATTTCTTCAGATGAATTCACTGATCGCTGTCAGTCCATCCGATGGTCCACAGCAACATGAACTGTTATTAGTTAAATCGGCGAGCTGGATATTAACGAATCATACACGGATTAAAAGCTTGAGGTGATTTTCGTTACCTTACAATGAGACATTTCTATCTACAGAATTCTAGTGTAGACGCTGATTAATATGTTTAATAAAAACAAAGTAGTAGCAGCAGCAGTGTCGGCTGCCATAGCTTTTCCTACGCGCTTGCAAAGTGAGTGTTGAGCGGCGACTGACCCGTTGGTCGCAATCAGGTTGCAGTTCGCAGCCCTCACCACTAGATGTCACTGAAACCTACACGCTGAACCTTTACAGTTTAAATTTAAATCGGCGACTATTTAGAGAAGGGTTTTGAGTCATTTGTTAAGAAAAAAAAGGTCGACATTCTCTGATTCCAGCTTCTGAAATGTGAATACTTTCAGGTTTCAGCCGTACTTGGCTGGTTCAGGCCTGTCGTGGTCAGCTGACTCCCAAAGCTTATCATATTCTTGCTATTCCTCACAGTGGTTAGTTCTTGAACTGCAACGGCTTCCCGACGCCGTTTGCAGATTGAAGCAACGCTGCTGGTGACCCACTTTTTTCTCCTGTTTCTTCTCTCATTTTTAACTCCAGTCATGAATTTTTCGGCATGTTTAACTCACGTGTGCTGCCTGCACGACACAGCGACCACACAGACGTGGAGTTTAGTGACGTAGCCCACTCGATAATATCTACTCACCCATCATTAAAGCAACAGTTCATTAAATATAAAGTATTATAGGTAAATAAAGTATTTCTGACTTGATGATACATATCACACACTGCTGTCTGACTGTTTCCACTGATCTTTCGGTTGTATTTCAGGGAGAACCAGGCGAAGCTGGACTAAAAGGTTGTCCTGGACTTCCTGTAAGTCAAAAGCGTCTCACATTTGGACAATCTGTCAATTCAAATTCGCATTATTGGCTTGAACATAGAGAAACAGCAAAGACTGACCCGTGTTGTTCTCTGAGCGTCAGACTGATGTGTGCGTTTGTTTTCTCCTGCAGGGTTTGCCAGGGAAACAGGGGATTAAAGGAGAGAAGGGCGGGCGAGGTGATCCTGGCTCACTGGTAAGAGAGAGAGAGACCTGACTGCTCGTTGAAGCAATGCTGGAGAAAACCAGCAAGAGACAGCAGGATCCAAATAAAATGATCAGCCGTGCTTATTTCAGGCTGTCGGGATGTAAAGAGAATTTCAATAAATACAACAAAAGATGCTTCTGAAATAAAATGCCTTCCCCGGCTTTACCAATAACATGGATCTATAATCAGAATCAGGCAGTTGGTGATTAATGTCTGAATATTATTTTATTGATTTTGTGTTTACGAGCTGATCAGAAACCTGGACCGCTGTGGTCTAACATGGCGTTTGGTTTTGTGCTTTTAGGGTAAACCCGGGAAGGATGGATTATATGGACAGCTGGGAGAAAAGGTAACATGCTAAGCTAACGGGAATGCTAACCAACTAATGCTAATGTTAGCTTAGCGATCTGCTTCATTCAAAGCGCAACTAAAAGCCAGATCTGTGTAAGTCCAAATCTGGCTGAAGAGCTCATCTGGTCTTTGTTGGAGTAGTGGAGCAGGTTCACTCCAGAACCAGAACCAAAATACATCCAGAACTGTGTAGATCCTTTGCTGTAACCCTGAACAGACGTGTTGTTGGCGCTGCACAGACCTCTGAGGCTGTGGAAATAAAATTAACTTTGGCTGTGTGTCTGCAGGGAGACCCAGGTGTTCAAGGGTACCTGGGCCCTCCAGGTATCGACGGAGCCACAGTGAGTACTGTAGGAGGTACAGGAAGTATTACTGCATTAGTACACTCAGTATTTGTCAGATTGTTTATGATGTGTGTTGTTGTGTTTTTAAAGGGAGAGAAAGGGGATCAAGGTCTTCCAGGGCTTCCTGGAGAGGTGAGTCTGAAGTGTCCACAAGTTTTTTTCTCTGTTGAGGAAAATGATTACTGACAGGAAGGATGGTCAGGCCTACCAAAATAAGAGCAGATTGATAAAAAACAAAAAGACACAAAAGCAACAACAACAACAACAACACAGGACTGTGTAAACCTTCTGTCAACCTACTCAGAGTTAACTCAGGGTAACAAACTCTGACCGCCTACACTGGAGTTAAACTACGACGGCGGATAAGATGTTGGTTAGTTGAGTCGGCGTTAACTTTGTTGGTGTGCGTTTGCATAAAAGGGGCGTGTTTTCACAACGGCGCATGCTCCCCCAGGAGAATGCACGTCGATAGACAAGTTAACGGCTAAATGTGTAATATTATTAAGATGTAAAGGTACGACTGCACATATGGTCCATTGTAATAAAAGGAGCCAGCAGAGAGAAGTGATGTGCGATACCACTTCATTCAACCTTCACAGCTAAAATAAGCCAGACGTGACTGTTTACTGTCAGCCAGAGTCAGTATTCAGTCGCAGGAAATGTGACTTCAAAGAAGCTCCTTCACAGAGCTGTAGAGCAGGCATGACTTTGACAGGCGGAAGGAAAAGTAGTTCCTACCAACCGAATAGCCTACAATTTGACCATCCTGGTGACAAAAAGATACTTATGATAAAATACACAATCTCTCCAAATGACTGAGTTTAGATATCGATCCCAGAGCAGGAAACATTGGTATCAGAAATAGATACTTTAGGATCCTCACATCTTTAGCGGAGAGGGGAGAAAATCCGAGAGGAAATTCAGCTTCCAAGATTAATCTACAAGTAAAAAACTTGAATATTCTCTGACATTATAGTCACACATTTATGAGAGAAACTTCACTTTCCAATGCTGCAACATCACACACAGACGTACGCCGTGTGTGTGTGATGCATTCATTGGAAAGTTGTGTTAAACTTCGCAATCAGATTTAGCAGTGAGGAAATACTGAGTTTAGCCCACAATCACTATCCTGCACCTCAGAGACTTTGCCCTGTCATACTCGTAAATTTCACACTTTTATCTAGAATTATTAACCCCGACCCTGGCTCCCTATTTTTTGGACGCGTAAAATAATCTAAATATGTGAAAACACTCAGGAGAATTCAGTCACAGCCTTCAGATGGGCTCCATCTCAGAAACTGTCCCATTAATTAATTAAGATCTCCTCCCTAAAGGAGCTCCCACAGCTCGGCTGCGGGGCTCGCTGTCTGAACGTGATGCTACTGTGTTCAGAATAACAAATCAGGATGAAATCCAAAAATATTTTATCAAGTCGTGTGTATTAATACTTCTCCTCAGTAACACTGAGTACAGAAGAGGTGTTTAGTCCACGTGCAGGGTAACCTCGAGTTAACCACCAACAAAACCTGCTCGGAGCAGTTTAGAGATGCGGTGTAAATTGCCATGGCAACAGACCTCGGGTAACACCTGTCCACCTTTCGTAGTGCGGGTTAATCTGGAAGTTACCTGGATAAGCCGGTTACTTCGCTTCGTAGTACAGGCCACAGGGCTGAATACGGGTAGTCTGAGTGTTCACACACTGAAAATGTTCTGATACAGGTCAGGGACCTCCCTGCGCTTCAGACAGGTATCATGTGCCAAAAAGAGGAAGGCGGGGCCAACGCATGGGGGCGGGGCTAATTGTATACTTCCTGCCTCTTGAGAACAAGCAGCAAACAGCCAGTCTTTGAACAGACTCACAGTGTCAGGAAACATTCCTGTGCACCGACCTCAAGTTCATAACACTTGCACAAAATACTTCCTTTTTTATTGCTGCATCCTTTGCACTCTGCTCCATCGCACTGTGTACATGCGTACCTGTATGTCACATCCAACACCAACATGTACATAATAATGATAATAATAATTGAACCCTTTGCACTGCACTATTTCTCAATCTGTCTATATTGTTTTTGTTTCTGTCAATAGTGTGTATATTTGTGTTCTCTTGTGTTATTGTAGTATTTTTCCATGAGTAAGCACATCGTGAACAACGTACAATCCAAAGTCAAATTCCTTGTATTTGTACACATACATGGCGAATAAATCTGATTCTGATTTTATTAGATGGTCTGGAATCACAGATTCCTGAAGGGCCAGCTCGGGGTCCCCGGGCCCCGCGGACCCCCAGGAGACCCTGGAGAACAAGGTAGTATAAAGACCAACATAAAGGGTTAAATACTGTGAAGGTTCAGACTGTTAAAGTTACAATGCTTTACATTTTTACTGTTTCAAACTCTACGTGGTCGGATGTGGATCGCCAAGTCGACTTACTGTTGACGTGGGAAGCTGTTTTGTCATGTTGTGAATGTTTTTGACTCAGGACAGTATGTTCAGGTTCTTGGACTTCAACTTTAAATGTAAAGCTGAAATAACAGATCAGCTGTATACACAGGATGTGGCCCCAACATGAAACATAAAGATGTTTAAGGTTGTCATTGTATTTATAAAATAATTGCTTCTGAAGTAAAAGAGTCAAAATAAAGGTATCAAGTTTTTTTTTGCTGAGTTTCAAATACGTCTTATTTATGACATAAGTCGTTCATTTATCTTTTTTCTTCTCAACAGTCCAGAAACAGAATGAAGAAAATAAATTCTTACAAAGATCGTAAAGATTTCTCAGAAAATGTTCCAGAATAAACAAAGGAAATATATATTTAGGATGAGCTACTCTTTAGGAATCTGGCCATGTAAACGTTCGACTCATACTTCGTGTAATCGTAAAATAAAGCTCTTCTTCTTCTATGTTCTCCTTCTTCTCTGCTTTCTTTCAGGACTCATTGGTTTTCCTGGATTTCGGGGCGTGCCAGGTACCCTCAACCTCCACTTACTGCTGCTGATGGGTTAATGATCAGATCACACTGAATAATCAATAACAATATTTACATCACAGAACTTGGAAACTATATTGTTCAGCAGGATTTATTGGATTTATTGTCATATAGTTATATTCTTTATAATGTTAAATTACATCACAGGGGCCAAATCTAGGTAGTTTTTATTTTAACTCTACATTTAACTCATGTGATTTGTTTTTGTAGAAATACTGGTTGGTTTCTGGATGACATTGGTTGTCTGTGGGAGGTTTAATATGGGTCATAGAACGTTTTTGACACGGGACCTCTGAGTGGGTTAATTTGGCCCCGAACGCACCCAAAACTCAAAATTTCAAATCTGTGTTTAAAATTGCTGTGCTGTAAATTAGATTACAAATAATTGCTCTTTTATTGTAAAAACAACAATAAATTGCTGTAATAAAAACCTGTAAAATATATCCAGTAATATACTGTAATTTCTTTTACAGTATTTAACAGCATTTCTCCAGGACATTATTATAATTAAGTTTAGGCGGAAATGGGCGTGGCCTATACAAGGACATTTAGCATGATTCCTTGAACGCGTGGATATAAGGTTTTTGATATGGGCTTTGGTATTCAGGAGTTCCGAACCCAAACGAGTTGACCTTGCTTATAGAGCCCCCTAGAGGTTGAAGTGTGCAAATTTTTGTGCCTGAGGTCCTCTCATGGGTCTGTACCTACCCTATGAGTGTTGCGTCTGTAGCACTCACCGTCTAGGCTGCAGGATGACGCATAGAATAATAAAAATAAAAACCAGTGCGATAAAAATAGGGTTCCCAGCTCCGCTGGTACTGGGAACGGTTCCCAGCCCCTCTCGGGCTTGGACCCCTAATAATAATAATAAAATAAGTATTGTAGTTTAATAGGTGACCCTGAACCGGTTTCTCTGCAGATGTCAGGACTCACACTGATTCCTCTGTAATAAGACTCTAAATGAAGACTGCACTGTTCCCCTTCAGGTGCCGCTGCAGATGGTCCACCAGGCCCCCAGGGGCCACCCGGCTCGTCTGGACCCAGAGGAGAACCAGGAGACCCGGGGCCCGTTGTCACTGGGTCCCCTGGACAGACTGGAGTCCCAGGAGGTCGTGGAGTTGAAGGAGAACCAGGAGAACCAGGAATACCAGGTGATGTGTTTATGGTCATAGCCACCGTCTTCATCCCAAACCACTTCACACTCTGCCTGTCTTTATCTGAATCAAAAGCAAAAGTTGTACAGATTATAAAACAACCTTAAGACAAATCTGTGATTTAGAGATGACTTGACAGAAGTGTTAATGAAATATTTTAACGTCATCATAAATATGTAGAAAGTGATGCCTGTAAATCAAACAATCATCTGTAAAACATTTCCTCTGCGGTGAAATCAGGAAATACAAAATATACAACAGCAACTAGACATATAGATACGTGAAGTGTCAAAGCAGCAACGTAAAGAATTCACAGTACTACAGACAGGGAGCTTCTCTAAAGAAACATTTCAACCGTCTTGTTCTCTGTCTGTAATAAGTTGTGGAGTTCCTCAGGGAAGCATCCTGGAGCCACTGATATTTCTAATAAACCTTGTTGAAAAGAAATAGTCCAACATTTCTTTGTGGAAATTACGTTTATATGCAATTCATTTGCAACAGGAAATGTTTAACCTATCAGACAACAGTATCTAACACAAGCATTATTCAGCTTTTTATAATTATGTTTAGACTCTTTCAGTAAAGAGTCAAGTGAGGTGATGTCAGTTTGGTCCATCACTTGGTAAAGGTAGCTGAGCACAAAGACTGAAGTCTCTCTGATTTGTTTTCTGTGTCAGATTTCCTGCCGGGAGACATTGGTGTTACTGGAACTAAAGGTTCAAAAGGACTGACGGGGTTTCCTGGAACCAGAGGGGATGGCGGGGAGACCGGTGAGTGGGTGAGAGTAAGGGGGAGTGATGATGTTACATGACATGATGATATAATATGAACGAGTCCAGTGATGTAATTTTTCTGTAGTCTGACCTGGACCCGAGCTCTGGGTTAAAACAGGAGGTTTGGAAGATGATATTTAAGAAAGAAACAACATAATTTCTTCTGAAATTCACACATTTAAAAGAACAGAATCTAAAACAATCAACACTTTTTACCATATTTACACTCATGTCAAAATAATCTAAATCGCTGGTTTAAAACTGTTCGAGTGGTCCAACTGTTCCTGGGATCTTTTCAGATCCCAGTACAGATACAGACCACCTATTCTGGATGTCATTGGATTCAAACCAGGACCTTTCTACTGAGGAGACAGACCCAACCACCGAGCTACACTTAGAGTGAAAATACAAAACTAATAATAAAAAGTGCAACTGGGACTTAAAAGTCTGTAAAATTAGATTAATTGCAGCAAGAGATGGCAACTGGAGCTTAAAACCAGTACTGAAAATATTAAACCAATGAAAAGCAGTTAGGACTACTAATAGGCCAAAATAAGAGCTTTGTTGAATTAAAAAAATCTTGTTTTTTTATATTTACAACCTGGTTAGATCCGACCCACAGTCCAGAAGTGGTCTGCAAACCACAAGTTGGGAACCACTGATATACACCGATCAGCCATACCATTATGACCGCTGACATGTGAAGTGAACAGCACTGATCATCTGGTTACCATGGCACCTGTCAGTGAGTGGGATATGTCAGGCAGCAGGTGAACATCGTGTTCTCTGAGTTGACCAAACTGTGATGGCATTTCCAAACCGGTCTGTTAGTCAGTACCTGTCAGAATTGGTCCAAGGAAGGAAAAGCAGTGGACCAGCAGCCAAGGCTCATTGATGCACGTGGGGAGCGAAGGCCGGCCCGTGTGGTTCGATCCACCAGACGAGCTACTGCAGGTCAAACTGCTGAAGAAGTTGATGCTGGTTTTGATAGAAAGGTGTCAGAACACACAGAGCAGACACAGCGGAGTCCAGGCCCCGACAGGTCAGAGCTGCTTTGGCTGCAAAAGGGAGACCCACATGATGACCAGGAGTCGGTCATAATGTTATGGCTGATCGGTGTAGATTATCACTCACAGATCAACTTAAGAGATGAGATATTATGCGACGACTGTTGTTTCTTGTACAAACCCTCTGATCTGATTCCAATCTGAAACATACAGTCCATATATATAGATGACTGTATATAGTTTAATAAGAAAAAGTACAATGCCGTGTTTTGCATAATTAATTGATTGGTGTTTGTCAGGTGATAAGGGGGAGATGTGCTTCCGCTGCCAAATTGTTTCCAGCTCCCCCGGACCTCCAGGTAAACCAGGAGAGACAGGTGAACAAGGGGTGACAGGTAAGAACCACAACTGATGTCTATTAAACAATAACATAAAAGTTGTTTTTTTTTTTGTTATTTTATTGCCTAAAAGTTTTCTAAAAGAGAAGACACAATATGAAGATAGCCAGGAATTAAAATGTTGACTACGCTGTGTTGAAAGGACTTTAGGATTTAACTGTAATTAATGTGAATGTGAATTGAACCTCAACCTGTTCACAGTGACCAGACCAGCAGACAGCAGGATCTGATCCAGAGTCAGATTCAGTGAAAAGATGATAAGCAGGTAAAATTCACCTGTCTGTGTTTGTGATGTCATTCTGTGTCCAGGTTCAGTCGGTGTTTCAGGACCCAAAGGTCATAAAGGGGTCAAAGGTTTTGGAGGACCAGCTGGTCCACAGGTGAGCTCACCGATTACTTCCATAAACTCTTCTATCGCAGAGGCGAACTCTAGATTCCTCTCCTCCTCTGGTATCTCCAGCTTTCGCTGCACATTAATACTATTAATATTGGGGAATGCTTCAACCACTGAAACTGTATGAAGCTAATTTCTCTGCACTCCAAAGGACAAGACACCTATCCTACTCTGCTTTGAGCTCTACCTCAAAGACCGGTCATTGTAAGTGGCGTGGAAAGGAGAAGAACCCCGCTCTTCTCAACATGCATCACCTCCCTTGGTCTGATTATCCACTCATATGGTTTTTCTTGCCACTGTTGTGCTGATGATAAGCAGCTCTATCAGTCTCTTCCACCAGACAACCCGACTCAGCAGGGATCTAACTCTGCCTCAGTGAAAAAACTCCAGACGTTTTGCGTTTCAAAACTCCGGAGGACTTTAGAAACGATGACGCAGACGCTCGGCTCCCTGATTGGGTCTTATAAGTCACGCAAAGCAGAAACATGATGCTGCCGACAGAGTTTTTGATTTGGTATTTTTATTAAAATATTCTGTACTGTGTAAATAACACATATCTGCCTACACTGGTGCTGTGCATGTCGCCGTTTACATTGCTGTCTGATTTCCGCCTCCAAACTCCCGTGTTACATTCAGTAACAGTCCCAGCTCGTTATTGGTCCATGCAAGATAGAAAAAACCGGGTCTGATTCTTTGTCTGTATTTATTATTTCTGTATCTGTATCTACGGAACAGACCATCTGCTTCATGTTTACACCGGCACACACCTGCTGTTTTAATTTAGATGGAGATCAACTCTGATAGGCAGCTTAAACACTGCCGTGGACGGAGATCGTATTCGTTTTAATTCTCCGTTTGTAAACTAAAACGGAGTTGTGTGGTTCTACTTGATCTACTGTGGCTTTGGCTGTACCTTCACTTTAGTTTTCACAAAATACAATCCCTCTTACAGTTTGCAGTCCAGAAATGAGACAAAAAATTATGGCATCACTTTGTGAATCAATGTTCAGGAATTGTTTCACCGTCTGCTGGATGTAGAGCCCATTTTCAGAGCAGATGAAATATTTATTGTTGCTGAATTTGTGAAAAATGATTCAGTGAGTGGAAAGAATTTGTAGCTGTTGCAGCATAAAAAGGTTGAAACTGTTTTATTTCACATGAATTTTGTCCTCATGTTGAGCTGAATCTGACTAACCAATGACTCTGGTAGAAAGCTTTCTGACTGGGTAGTTAGATCGTTACTTATAGACATACCAGGTATAAGTACAAGGTTGTTTATTTGTCATTATACAACACAAGGTTGTATACCTCACGTCTGTTACCCTTTCTGCAGGGCCCCTATGGTATCCCCGGCCTCCCGGGGACTCCAGGACCTGTTGGTGACCCAGGGGTCATGCAGAGAGTGGGGCAGAAGGGTGAGGCAGGGGACCAGGGACTGCCAGGACCACCAGGTTTTGAGGGGAAAGATGGACGTCAAGGAGTTACAGGACCAAAAGGTGTTGTGGGACAGAAAGGAAACCCTGTGAGTATCACATACATCATCCAGTCTGACTTTATCTTCACAGAACAAGGACTTGTTTAGATTTTGTTGTTTTACTGTCCACTATGAACAGGAGGGATGACGCCAGTTTCATGATGGTTTGTTGTTTGTGTTAAATCCTGCTCTTAGGGGCCTCTCGCGCCAAAAGGTAACATGGGCCCGATCGGGGAGACTGGTCCCAGAGGACTATTAGGACAGACGGGACCTTCAGGACCTCCTGGAATTGGGGCTCCAGGACCTCCAGGACCTCAAGGCAATGTGGGAGTCGTGGGACAGCCAGGAGATCCTGGAAAACAAGGTGAGTGTCTGGACTTTATGGTGGATGCAGAGAACTCATGTTGTCTCTGCAGAAACTGATGTCAGTGCAGCTGAGACGAAACCAACAGCTTCAGCCGTCATATTATGTAACTTTGACCGATGATGACTCATTTTGACTTGGATTGGATTTGATTGGTTGGCGATCCTTGATAAATACGGAGCCCGAACACAGACTAACTACCACTCTGTTTGTTTGTTCATTCAGGGGAAAAAGGTTCTCCAGGTGAAATCAGAACCTTTCCAGGAGATCCAGGACAGAAGGGGGAGAAAGGTTTATCTGGAAACACCGGATCTGATGGTGAGAAGCGATTTCAACATACCCAGGATGTCATCCAGTTATCTGGCTTCACTAACCCTAACAATCGGGGTCGGGATAAGCGCTACCACAAAGATGGTCCTCAACTCGGTGACTCAACCCAGGGTTTCCCAATCCAGCCGGGAGCGTGTTCACATAAAAGAGCCGGAGTTGGCAGCAGAGCGTCATATTTTACGAACAAGCAAACTGTAACACTACAGAAATACTACATAGGCCTGCGTTTCCACACACTCAAAGTGTTCCCACCATTGTTCTAAATTAACTTCATAAATAAACGAAACAAAAAATCCATTCATGCCATAAAATGAGCTCAGATAGTGTCTGAAAGACTGAATCTCAACATTTAGGCTGCTGGAAACTCTCCTCATTACCTGCAGCCACATCGCAGAAGGTGGGGCGGAACATGACTACAGTCTCTGTGGTAGGCCTATAAGAAAGCTCCTAACCTAAAATAAACAGCCTACGTTCATATTAAAAGTTTGCATTTCAGTATCCCTACCAAACTGCTCATAATATTCAGCCTCACATAAGAAAAATGAAACCCGTTTATTTTAACGGCTGCGACAGGCTGTGTGAAACGGACTGGGAGCAAATAAAAAATATTAAACACATTTCAAAGCAGTTAGTAGGTTTACTGTAAAAACCTGTAGGTAACAATAATCAGTCTCTGTACGATGATGTCGCTTTAGCCTACAAGAGTTTCTCCACATCACCGCAGCAAACATAAAAGCAGCCTATAAAACAGTCTGTGGGATCTCCTACAGACGCTGATGTCATTTCCCAGAGAGCTGATTAGTCAGTAGGCGGCGTTTTCATAGAGTTGTTCTCTTGTCTGGAACATAAACTGCTCCGGAGCAGGTTAGCCGTTCAGCATCAGTTACCATGGAGATCTACCCCGGTAAGTGGTGCTGAAAACCCAGCAGGGTTAACCCCGAAGTTACCTGGGTAAGCTCAGATCCTGCTTCGTGGTACAGGCCCCTGGTTTGTGCTAATTTATTCATTACTCTAATATGCACCACTAAACCCGGTGTCATCTCACTGCTTTTCACACTTCTTCCACAAAATCACCAAGACAAACACAGAGCTGTTGACCTGCTGACTCGCCTCGTCTCTGCTGTTCTCAGGTGTGACAGGAGCTCCAGGTGTTCCTGGATCTGTTGGTCCAAAGGGAGAACAAGGAGATGTAGGATTTTCAGTCCAGGGGCCTCCAGGCTTTCCAGGGGTCAAAGGTCAGGATTATGAACGGTGTTAAAAACAGTCAGCTGAGGCTTTAATAAATGAACTGAAGATGTAATCTTCTGCGTTGTTTTTTTGGCTCAGGATTCAAGGGCGTTCCAGGAGCTCCAGGTTTACCAAGTTTTGGGATCAAGGGACGGGCGGGGCCATCAGGCCCTCCAGGGATGCCGGGCCCCAAGGTAACGTTAACTCATACAGACAGGAAATCCCCATCATAAAGAAAGTAGAAGTTAAGACACACAGAGATTAGGTTCATGTTTCTGTGTACAGATGCTCACATATGTGCATCCACACATGCATGTAGACAGAGACGGGGACTCGAGTTTGAGAGTCGCACACACGGTGACTTGAGACTCGTCCTCAAAATACTTCAGACTCGACTCGGACTTGAGGTGCGGGACTCAACAATGATTATTTTTAGGAAGCGTCTGATGAGCGTGCTGTTATTCCCTCCCTGCGTTACCTGTAACCTGCATACGTAACACGTAGCATCAGCTGCGTGTGGCCGCACGTGAGAGAGGACAACAAACAGCTGCTGCGCCGTTCATCATAAACTTTGACTTTAACACTTCATACAACAAGACCCAAACAAAGAAGCGCTGAACACAAATAGGTTAGTAACCTGAGGTTAGAGAACATGTTTAGCTCAGCAGTGGCCATCTAACGTTAGCTTGCTTCTTGCTTTAGCAATGACCTACAGGAGGTTAACTCCGACTGTCGTTCATTATGAAAAGATGAATGAGCGTTTGTTTACCTGCCAAACTTGGTGGTCGATGGCTGCCATCACGTTAATTTTTAACGTTGGCTGCAAACAGGTTACAGGTTTATTGTTGTTAACGTTACAGTTTTATTTACTTAACGTTGCCCTGAGTTTGAGAGTCTGCGGGGTGTGTTGACTTACAGTAGTTAATTATTGCTGTCATTAATTGCATTGCACATTACATTACATTGAAAAACAGGTTACAGTTACAGTATTTCTTACAGCTACGCCATTTTATAAGCAGCCTGGATTGAACGCAGCAGCTGATACAACATTTATTATAACCATGAGACCTGACTTGGACTCTAGGTCAAAGACTTGTCCTGGTCACCAGGACATAAAAACTGTATATATAGAATCAGCAGTATAATCTGATAAGAAACGCTGAAAAGGTTTTTCCCAACTTGTTATACATACGAGATATGTGCATACAACATACAATCTTTAGTGTGGACCCAAATGCAGGACACCGATTCAGCAGGTGAAGTTCGAAGATTTAATTTAAAAAAAGGCGAGCGATTCAAAGTAAATAAACCATCCCAACGAACAAATAATCCAACTGGAAAACCAAGAACTGGAGGGGGAAGACGGGCAGACGGAGGACATCACAGGACAAAGCATTACAAGCTACACACTACATGAGACAGAGCTTCTACAAGCTACAAGGACTGAAGACACAGCAAACATATATACACACACAGGGGGCCTTTCAGAAACTAGACCCTCGTCACTTCCACTCCGACATGGAGTGAACTCTGGTCGGAGTCACCCTCCAGGCCTAATCGAGCTCCCTAACCCGCGTAGGGTTTAAATACATCGTCAACTTTCGGACGAACTCCCCTCTCTCCCCAGCATAAATAGGATCTGACGTTACCGCTGCTCTCACTGCTATAATACGTGTATCAAATAAACAACAGTGGTATTTAGATTAAAGACTGATGTTGAGGACGTGTCGAAAGTGAAAGCATTTGTCATTCATTTTGTGAATGTGTTCCTGTCGAACATGACTTTATATATTTATGAAAAATAAATATATTCTTTTATGAAAAGATTGATATTCATTGTAAAGAAAAGCCTGTATATTTGAACCTCTTTAACTTAGCCTATATGAAAAATGTTACATTCACAAATTTCAGTATAAATCATATAGGCTATGTTGTTAACCTGTGAATGGTGACGTGACAATGTTAGTGTAGTTTCGAAATAAAAAATCCTACCTGTTAACCGGCGAAGTCACATGGAACGCAAATTGAAAGAAAGGTCCCCCATCGTGCATCGTGTTACACACCTTCAACAAGCCAGCATCGGTGCTGACTCGGCATTAGAGGGTTTAACAACCCACTACCACTCCACCCTCATTGGTTATGGATGGCACTCCGGTTCCGCATGAACGCGCAAACGGAGTGGAAGTATGTAGGGAGAGGGAGTAGCAAGCAGTTTTGGAAAGGCCCAGGGACTAACGAGCAGGGAGGGAGCAACACAGGTGACCAGGATCAGGACTAATGAGGCAGAGAGACAGCAGGGGAAAACAGAGAGAGAGACAGGCATGCAGAGGGATAACTGGGGGTACAGACATAACCTAGGTAATGGACACTAAACACAGAATGATCATAAACCAATAAACAACTAATCAGGCAGAGATTACCATAACACTAGACAGGCAGACAGAAACCGAGCATGAAACAAACACCAGATAATAACAATACGACAAGAACTAGGCCAGCACAGATCCAAACATGAACAGAACTGAACACAGGCACAGACACCTGACACAAGAGAAGAAACAGACTAAAACCTAATCATACCGACAGACTACAGACGTAGAGCAGACATCTGGCAAAAATAACAACCAACACAGACGTACACAGACCAGGAGTAACACTAAGACATGAAACCAAAACCCAGACACAGAGAAACCAAAATCAAAACACAGAGAACACATGGCCAAAATAATATAACACAAAACACCTCAGGACAGGACCGTGAAAAGAACTGCCTTAATTCTTTGTCGCAAACGAGTTGTTGCAAACATACTGACATGATAGCAACAAGCATTTGCTGCAGATTTGGAACTGGCTCAATTGGTACTAATAAAGAAAATATCCCCCACACTATTACATCAGCAGCCTGGACCGTTGATACGAGGCAGGATGGATCCATGCTTTCATGTTGTTTACGCCAAAATTCTGACCCTACCATCTGAATGTCGCAGCAGAAATCGAGACTCATCCAACCAAGAAACGTTTTTTCTTCTTCTGTTGTCCAGTTTTGTTGAGCCTGTGTGAATTGTAGCCTCATTTTCCAGTTCTTAGCTGACTGGAGTGGCACCCATTGTGGTCTTCTGCTGCTTGGACGTGTTGTGCGCTCAGAGATGGTGTTCTGCACACCTTGGTTGGAACGAGGGGTTATTTGAGTTACTGTTGCTTTCTGTCATCTGGAACCACGTCTGCCCATTCTCCTCTGACATCGACAAGGCATTTCCGTCCACACAGCTGCCGCTCACTGGATATTTTCTCTTTCTTGGACCATTCTCTGTAAACCCTAGAGACGGTTGTGCGTGAAAATCCCAGTGGATCTGCAGTTTCTGAAACACTCGAGACTAGCCCGTCTGGCACCAACAAACATGCCACATTCAAAGTCACTTAAATCTCCTTTCTTCCCCATTCTGATGCTCACTTTGACCTTCAGCAAGTTGTCTTGACCATGTTTCTGCCGTGTGATTGGCTGATTAGCCATTGGTTTTAACAAGCAAATGATCAGGTGTACCTAATAAAGTGTCCGGTGAGTGGATACCTGTACTATTGGACTTTTGGTATAAATATTTGCACAAGTCATTTATACAGTTTAATGTTTTGTCATGTGTCTATCGTATAGGCTATCAGACAGAACACGAGGTGAAGTTTACGACCTGGCAAAGTGACGAAATTGTTTCAACCCGAGTTCAAAATGGTCATGAATTGCAGAGCTTTATGAATCTGAGCCATAAAGGCAGAAAGAGGAGCGGTTATAAGAGAAATAACCGGAGTTTCCACTGAGTTCAGAGATTCATCAGAGGCTGAATTGAAGTTCAGTTTGTAAAGTTTGGGGCACATAAATACTGTCAAAAAAATTAGGTCTCACGTATTTGACACTAAATCGCTCAATCTGATTTGAATCACCAAATTGCTTAATCTGGCAAGGTCAGAGTTCAAGGAAACCAGCATTTCCTTAAACTCTACAAACCATGTACATTAAATCTGTCTTTAACTTCCTCTCAGAGTCATAATTGTGACTTGAAACTGTTTCTACTGATGATTTATTACGACTAACTAACAATTACTGTGGCGCATAACAACATCACACTACTTCCTGTTTTGCTGGATGTAAATGGACGTCACAGTGGGCATTCTTCCTCATCCCATGGTGGTTTACTACTTTCATGTTGGTCTCTGTGGACAGGGGGACGGGGGTATCGGTTTCCCGGGTCAGCAGGGTCAGTCAGGCCCCCTGGGAGAAGATGGCTCCGTGGGGCCCCAAGGAAACCCCGGACCCCAAGGACCAGATGGAGCCCCAGGACCTCCAGGACAAGACGGACCATCAGGATCACAAGGTAGCTCATTTAATATCTGGACCCAGAGATTGTAACTAGTTAAAAATGAACCTACCAGTGGTGGTGGACTCCCAGGTGTTTTCTTTAAGAGGACATCTTGCTTTTAGTTGATGGTTACATATGGGACATTTGTCTTTTGACACGACTCCAACTTTCGAGACGTTAGAAACATGAAACTGAACTAAAGACCAACCTTTATAGTTGGTTTTCTTTGGTCTGAATCAGTGGTTGCGTTGGTAAACTTGTGTTTTCATCTTTGTTCAGGTTCTTTTCACACGTAAATAAATCCAAACAAACTAAAATTCATCAGTAAAAGCCAGATGAGAATGTGTCTGGAGCAGGAGACATTAAACACAGGAAGAAGGTCCTAAAGAAGATCCTATGTGCCAAAATATAAAAACCCTAGTCCAGATCAAACCATTCTTTCTGAATTCATCTGTTGATTTCGCCCCTCCGCATCCCAGCATGCAAAGCTTACCTGGCCACAGGAGCTTGTCTGGCTCAAACCTGAGGCTATAAGGCTGTGTGCCTTATAGTCGGGTCAGATCACATTCCCGGACTGCTCCAGGAACCTCCTGCAACCAGACCCTGACCACTTCCTCTAAAGAGTCTCTGTGAGGTTGTTTTGGCGCGACTACGATTGTTGTGTTCAGAACGAATTGTACCAAGGGGGAATCGCATAACCGAGTCGTTAACCGGACCAGGTTTGGAACACACAAAGAGAACCGAAGTAAATTAATTTCAATAAATAAATAAAGAGGGACTACATTTAAAGAAAAAAAATGTTTTGACATAGAGCACAAATATGAATGTTGAAAAAAAATAAAGAGTCTTTGGCAGTTGCAGAAATATCCACCCAGTGGAATCTAGACGCTGGTGGTGGTGGTGGTGGTGAAGGGGTGAATAGATGACACACGGAGAGGGACTTCTGATGAGCTCACCAGAAGGAACAATTGGGAAGACTGGTTGTGATGAAAACCGGAGGTGGGTTGCATCGATCTGACAGCTGACAACTAACCAACGAGATGATTGGCTCACAGAGGTCGTGGCAACACCTGATTGGTTTAAAGCAGACCTATTATTCTGCTTTTCCAGTCATATATTGTAGTTCTGTTGCTCCTGTAGGGCAGCTTTGCATGATTCAGAGTTCAAAAAAATAATTGTTTTATACTGGTTCTTCATGTAGGCCTTCATTTCAGCCTCTGTCTGAAACAAGCTGTAGACGCTGCTGTCTCTTTAAGGCCCCCCCTCTCAAAGCCCACTGTCTTCTGATTGGCCATTGAAACTCTAATTTTCAATTTATTATTATTTTGATTGTTTCATATTTTAGTAATTGTTTTGGTTTGGTAAGTTTTTTTTTTATTAATTAATTATTTATTAATGTGTCTATTAAAATACACACACATTTACGGTTTTATCTATTTATTTTATAATTTTTTTTAATATTATTATAATAACACACACGTTACCGTTTCATTTATTTATATACTTTTTATTATTATTATTTATTTTTTATTAACACACACAAACACAACTTAATGGAAATGTATGAAATTAATTGTTCTTATGTAATCTATATGTAGCTCTGGCAATACTGTTGTTATACATTCATGCCAATAAAGCTTATTTGAATTTAAAATTATCTTATGTGTTTACCAGGTTGCCGCAGAGATAGGGCTGCGTATTCCTTTGTGGCCGTGGCCAGAATGCTGGCCCACAAAGTTTTCCTGCCACTACAGCTTTCCTGTAGCTGCGGGTGAATCCTAGGTAGGCTTGTGGGTGTATAATTTTGGACGCTTTGCTTGCGGGAGGTTGCCTGGGGGAATCCACTTCTCCAGTAGAGTGGTCACTCATCAGGGCAGATTCACCGGCATCCCCGTGGGAGGGTGTCCCCCGGAGAACTCTTCCTGTTTACACCGTGACATCATTCATCGCCACGGCTAGATCTGAGGGGGAGAATCTGGATTGATTCCATCAATAAACTGGAGTAACATTCTATGTTTTTCCTTGGTTCTGCTAGCAGCCAAGACTCAGCATGGTGCTTTTATAATTAGTCCTAATTTTATCTGACTATTACCAGCAAGATGATCCACAGAAATGGTGAACATGATGAGCTTTCCCCACATTCACAGAAATATTGGGGCACCATCTGGGATTTTGGCCCTTTGGACATCAAACTCAGCTGGAATCCACAGACTATTGGTGACTACAGAACTTATATTTAGCTGATCTTAAGGTACTTGGTTGGTCTACATGGTTGGTTTCAATGTTTTTCTTTTTATCTTCCTTCTAGACCAGACCACTGTCTTTATAGAAAAGTCATGATACAATACAAAAAGAAAATGTATAGTTGCCCTCCTTCTTATACTCTCTGGTAGTGTTCATCCTAACCCTGGTCCAGTGCTTAATAATTTGAATACTCCTGAAGAATTCAAAACTAGAGCCGGACAAGGTTTTATTCATATTAATGCCTGAAGTCTACTCCCCAAACTCGATTTTATACAAACTCAACAGATACTGATATTCTTATAATCTCAGAAACATGGCGTAATAAATCTATTTTAGATAAGGATATAGCAATCAAGGGCTACAATGTCTACCGTTGTGTCTGCGTTGGTGGCATTGCCATTTATATAAAAAATCGTTTTCCTTGTAACATTGTGTATTCGGTATCCATTAGTAAGCAGCTAGAGCTTTTAGCCTTGAAGATGGAGCTCGCATTATGGCAAACAATGACTGTCATAGGTTGCTATAGACCACCCTCTCAGCAAGTACTGAGGCTCTTTGCTCTTTAAATTATCATCTATCGAGCATTAAATTTGGAGAGGTACTTTTAGCCGGGATTTTAACTTGGATTGGCTGTCCTCCATTTTCGACAGTTTTAAATCTGTCTGTGACTCTTTTAATCTTACCCAGTTGATTGATAGCCCAACTCGCCCAAACCCCAGCTGCCCTGAAAAGTCCTCTATACTTGATTTGTTTTTGACTAATTAATGCTCCACACAAATTCTCAGATAATAGGTGTGTTTCCTAATGACCTGAGTGATCATTGTACAATAGCAGCAGTTAGGAATGCTAAAATCCCGAAACAGGGGCCTCGGATTATTTTCAAAAGAGATATGAAGCATTTTTGTGAAAAAGACTTTTCACATGACCTGTTTCATTTTAATTGGAACAATTTATTTGTTATAGATGAAGTAGAATTGGCCTGGAACTACTTTTAGGATCATAGATAAGCATGCCCCTGTATGCAAATTCAGAGTCAAAGGCCGAAACAATCCCTGTTTTTCTCCTGAGATTTCCTGCCTATCAAAAGCTTTTGATACAGTTGATCCCTGCATTCTGGTAAATAGACTACTGAGCATTTGCCTGTCTAAGCATTCAGTAGACTGGTTTGCAAATTATCTGTCAGGTAGACCCCAAAATGTTCAGATGGCTGGCTCCTCCTCTTCCTTTTTGCCCATTTCCAAGGGGGTTCCTCAAGGCTCAGTACTGGGGCCCATGTTGTTTTCAAATTATATAAACAATCTTTGTGATAATCTAATAATCTGATCAAATGTATGTAATGTAAAATGTATTTATACTGATGACACTGTTATTTACTGCACTGCATCATCTACTGCACAAGCACTTGATCTTTTGCAGTCTGCTTTCAATATTGTTCAGAGCCGTTTAAAACAGCTTAAGTTGGTCTTAAATGCAGAAAAGTCCAAAGTAATGGTTTTCACAAACTCAAGACAACTTCCAGTTACTACTTCAAGCATCTCAACTTTTGAAGGAAATTAAATTGAGTTAGTTAACAGTTATAAATATTTAGGTATAATCATTGATTGTAAACTGTGTTTTAAAACTCATACTAGCAACCTGGTTTCTAAACTCAAGATAAAGCTTGGCTTTCTCTACAGATCAAAATCATGCTTATCCATTCGCGCTAGAAAACACCTGGTGACGGCCACTTTTCTTCCCATATTAGATTATGGTGATCTGATATATGAATGCTTCTGCCCAATGCCTACAGAAATTGGATGTGTATCATTGTGCATTGCGTTTTTAACAAGTACTTACCATTATGGTTTACGTTCAAAGGACGTCCTACCCTTGGTCCCCCATGTCCGAACAGAATTAGGTAAAAAGGCCTTGATGTTGCTGCACCTTCTGCTTGGAATCTTCTTCAGAACTCGTTGAAATTGACTGCCTTTATTTGTTAGACAGTTTGTTTCAGCTGTGAAAGATCTGGAGCAGGTGAACATCGGTCAGTGTCGCTGTTTATAAAGTTGTATTCTGCCTTATTCAACACAGGGGCTTGTGTTATATATGTATGTGTACTTGATGTCTTTTATATGTTGGAAACTGTTCTTTATTTTCTTTTATGCTGTGTCTTGGCCAGGTCTCTCTTGCTAAAGAGATTTTAATCTCAATGAGGCTCACCTGGTTAAATAAAGGTTAAATAAAAAAGTAGAGAAGTTAGTAAAAGTTAGAGGAAAAACATTTTAAACCAGAGTGTTCAGAACAGGTGGATATCTGAGGTTTTGGCTCACAGCGATTTTTTTAAATACTTCTACCTCATTATTTGAAGCTGAATTGAATTGAGTAAATAATAAATAGATATGCATGAAGATAGTCTCTCTTCCTGATTTAACTTATTAAGCTTCATGTACCTTACAGGTCAGACTGGTCTGGATGGTGTGCCTGGTCCTGTTGGTTCTGTTGGACTGTGTTCACCTGGAGATCCTGGACCTGAAGGAGAGCAGGGACGGATGGGTGTTATTGGATTCACAGGTACCAACTCTACTGTAGAGTTTGTGTCCCTTTATAGAATCTAAAAACTTTTCATCTGACTGGTAAAACAGGGAGGAATATTTTGGAATTAAAACCATAATGAAAAAAACTCCTCTGTCTCTCAGTCTAATAGGCATCTTGTCTTGCAGGGACCCGGGGCCCAAAAGGTGTGCAGGGTGACCCTGGGCTTTCCGGCGTCGGAGTCCCAGGACCTCAGGGGCTTCTCGGTGCACCAGGATTTGATGGAATTCCAGGGCCTGTAGGAGGAGTTGGACTGAAGGGCCTGAGAGGGACTGATGGGGATCCAGGAAGCCCAGGTAAGGAGGCGTTTCCACATCTGTTCGTCCTGCTCCACATATCTGTCACGATCCTGGCCTGAGTTGTTCTGTGTTTGTATTTTGTCTTCTCTGTGTTTTGATTCTTGTTTCACTCTGTTTACATGGTTATGGTCTCTGTTCTGACATTATCCCTGCTAATTAGCGAATGTTGGCATGCTAACATGCTAAACGAAAATGATGAACATGGTAAACATTATACCTGCTAAACGTGGGCATGTTAGCATTGTCAATGTGACCATGTTAGCGTGATGTAGTTAGCATTTAGCTACATTTCAGCCTCACTGAGCTGCAGACGTTTTAGAGTAAAAAACAAACTACATTGTCAACAGGGTTGGGAGTGTTACTTTAAAAATGTAATCTGGTACAATTGCTAGTTACTTGTTAAAAAATGTAATCAGTAATGTAATCGAGGTACCAGAAAATACAAGTAATGTAACCTGATTACTTTTAGTTACTTTTGGATTATGTCAATACCAAAAAAACGAAAATAAAGAAGAGAGTATCAAAGATGCCTGGACTGCTCAGTGGATTTGTAGAGACATACAATTAGCAAGTCAGCTAACTGCTGCTAACTAGCTGCCATTATCTAATTAGCTCAGTTAGCCTGCAGCTACTGGCCAACGTAGCTCACTCTGCCCATACTGTGAACCGGAGTGTGTTTAGATTTACACCTTTACGCAAGCACTGGAGGTTTTCAGGCCAGGGTCGGGGGGACTTGGCGGGGAATGATTGCGGGGAGCGGCACCGGGCGAGCGGCAAACAAAACACAACACAGCAGTTTCCCGGTAAACACGGCATGAACAGGACCGAACACAGCCTCATTAACGTCAGTTCACTCAGCGCTGGGGTGACAAGAGCCAGACCGGTAAGAAACTGTTCGTACTGTACTCCCAGTGGTCATGGGCTCCGTCGGTCTCTGAGTCTGTGTTCAGGTCCGTCTGCCGTGTTCACTCATTCGCCCACTGGGAGCTGGAATCAGTCTGCACAGAGTCTGCGTAACGGCGTGGGGGCGTGACCACATTCAACTACTGGCTACACGCCGATCAAAATCTGTGACAAATCCCTCATTAGTTGTGTGTTTTTACAGGAAACACTTAAATAGAAAATATCACTTTGTTCTTAAAGTAATCCCTGTGTGTAATCCTCATTTTTACAAAATGTACCTGTAATCTGAGTACATCTTTATTTTCTGTACTGTAACGGAATACAGTTACTTTATTTTTGTATCCTGATTACGTAACGCCGTTACATGTAATCCGTTACTCCCCAACCCTGATTGTCAATATAAGTCAATGCAGTGTCCCCACAAGTAAAGTAACTTCCACATATTTGTGTTTTAGGTATCAGAGGGGATGTGGGTCCTACAGGAGCCCTTGGGAGTCCAGGGGATGATGGGAAACCAGGGGAGACTGGAGAACCAGGACCGCAAGGTTTCATCATCGATCAATCAATGAATCAATCAGTTAAACAATCCGTCAGTGTTCTGTGACTGTAACTTTCCATGACCGGTGTGTCCCTCAGGTGAGGTGGGTGTGGATGGGCTCAGTGGTACTCGGGGGCCGCAGGGGGTTCAGGGGGACCGAGGAGACACCGGACCAAAAGGATTTCAGATAGCTGTAGAGACACATGGAGATCCTGGAGACCCTGGAGGACCTGGTACTTTATTCTGTTTTGTTCTGTATGAATTATGTATTATCTGAGAAACTGTGGAGGATACAGTGTTGGGCAAATTATTTAGGAATTGTCATAAGTTACTTTTTTATTTATTACTGCTTAAAGTAATAACATTACTTATTATTGGGTATTAAAAGTAATTTGTTACTTTCTTACAACGGATGACCGTGTTCTTTACATCCTAGCCGGTGACAAACTCACAATAATGGTGATACTTACAGCTGTGGAAAGAACGCCTCTCTCCACCGTTCTCCATTCGTCCTTTAGTTTTTTGGCTCGTAGCCGACTTGAACAACATGAGGTCTCGCTGCTTGACTTGAACTGCCGCTGACCTGTCGCGCAATCGTGCATACATGTCAAAGAAAACAAGACATACTGCGTTGTGGTAACGCAGTAACTCTAAATATGGCGACATGCTCAGTACAAGTGTAAGCTGCAAGTGTTATTTGCACGGTACAAAATATTTTAATAAAAATACTAAATCAAAAACTGTCAGCGGCATCATGTTTCTGCTTTGCATGACTTATAAGACCAGAGAGCCGAGCGTGAGCGTCTGCGTCATCGTTTCTAAAGTCCTCCATTTTTGCTCGTCCGCACTAAAACGCTACCCGGAGTTTCAAAACGTAAAACGGGGTCGGCAGCGTTTTCAAACTTCTCCTTTTTAGGTCTTCATTTTCGCCGTTTTAGTCTGGACGGGAGGAGTAAACGTAGCAAAAGGTCTCTTTTTTTTAAAAAACAAAAATGCAGTAGTGTGGATGGAGCCTAAATGTGCATCTTTAAATCTGCATGTGGCCCATTTTCACCTCAATGATAAATTAGCTTAATTAATTTTTATTAAGTTAGAAACTCCTGGACCAGGTTTTCTGCTCAATTTCAAAACTTTCTGCACATTCACAATCTCTCCCATAGATCTGTGTTCTCTGACATTTGCAGAATAATGTTTTACGACAAAAGTCTAAATATTATAAGAATAAAATTGCAATCTAATGAGAATGAAGTCATAATATTTTAACAAAATCTACCTGCCCCTCTGCGGTGCATTACCCTGCGTTATTGCTCTGCTCATATGGCAGTAGGCTACCCTCTTTACAGCGTCTGACAGACACAGAGCCCGTCTGGGACTGGATGAGACGAGATCACTGCTCTTCATCATAGGGAGAAAACCTAAACTGAAAAGCAGTATTATTGTAAGGAGCCTCTGTTCTTCCAAGACCTGCGAGATAGGTCACGTCATGAGGATTATTGCATATTAATACGGAAAATATTTTTGATGATGTTGTTGAATTACATTCGGGGCTACAGTCAAAACATTCGGGGCTAAAGCTCCGGAAAAATGGCCTGCTGATGCCGACGGTGGTTGGTATCAATTTGTTTTCAGTCAGTGTTTCAGCCTTCATTGCTCAGCAGATATTGTCCACGGTGTCCCTCAGGGCTCTACTCAGGCCCCATTTAATTGTCCATTTATACTACTCTGCTTTGAATCTGTCCGTCACATATAAAGCTAAAGCAAGTAGCCAGTTGACTTAGCTTAGCTTAAAGACTGGAAACAGCTAGCCTGGCTTTGTCCACAGATTACAAAATACACCTACCAGCACATCTACAGCTCACTGCTTCACATGTCAAATCTCAAATGCGACCTGTCATCTGCTTCTAATCCACAGGGCCCGCAGGTTTCACTGGTGCTAAAGGAGAAAGGGGCCTCCCAGGGCCACAGGGCCCCGACGGCAGCAACGGTAGACCTGGTAATCCCGGGCCGCGAGGTGAACAGAACTAATTATTGTTTAAGATTTTTATTAGCTACCAGCAATGGTGGGGCCAAGTCATTGTTTTACAAGTCTCAAGTCTTAGCATTCAAGTCCCAAATTGAGACCAGTTGAGACAGGCAAGTCCGAATCAAGTCTCAAGTCCTAAATTTTGAGTTACGGGTCCTAAAGAAGTCATAATGCACTTGTCATCAAATTTAATTTCATACTCATCATAAATTATATTTGGGCTTGAGGAGGGTATCAAGTCAGTTGAAGTCAAAAGGCTGGACAAGTCCAACTGAAGTCACGAGTCATTGGTGTTAAAGTCAAAGTCGAGAGTCTGACTCAAGTCCAAGTCATGTGACTCGAGTCCACATGTCTGGGTACCAGCACTGTAGTATCAACTCTTCGGGATCCACTGAAAACCTAACATGACAGTCAAAGTAAAACCGTTGTTGCTTACAGCCCATCATTTCCCCGAATGACGAATATCTATCAATCTATAGTCAAAGTTGACTGTTGATGAATGTGTGTCTGTTAGGACTTCCTGGAGACCCCGGCAGAGATGGAGTGAGAGGTCTTCCTGGTCCAATTGGACTCAAGGGTGACCAAGGAGAGATGGGGATGCCAGGTAATGTCGCCCCCCTCCCCCCACCCAACACAAACTGTGTCACAACAAACAATTTTATAAAGTGAATCATCAAAAATATGATCTGTATCTGCAGGGACTGATAGGGTTGTTGATCAGTTACTGAGTTAATATATTTTTTTTAAATATATTTGAAATTATTGAAACACTAAATTTGTCTGGAAACACAACTGGAACAATACACAGGCTTACATTTACTTCTAAAACACTCGTAACTCTCTGGAACAGTATGGAGACTTTAAGATGACAAACATTCACTGGGATGATCTCCTGGTGTTTTCTGTCCAGGTTGTAAAGGTCAGAAAGGTGACCTAGGTCCTTGTGGGCAACCTGGTTCAGATGGGCAACCAGGACTAGTTGGACCTAAAGGTCCTAAAGGAGAATCGAGTCCACCTGGACCAGGACTTAAAGGACTTCCAGGAGAGAAGGTATCACAGAGATACAGAGACACACAAACATGACTAAACATTTTTATCATTAGTGCGAGCTTAACAAATAACTCTACAATCTATCCCACTGAGACAGGAAACTGGATCAAACAATACTGTTACTTTAATAACAGCATTAAAGTATGGCTATTTACAATTTATCAGTGAAACCTACACTATATATATATATATACAGTATATATCAGTTTAAATTTATGCTGGTGTGTCAAACTAGAGGTTTATCTGGTATAATTAGTTGCAGAAAAGACAAATGGTTGGCTGGAGTGTTAATATTTATAGGATGTCTTGTAAATAATTAATTTCAGGGGTTTTTACCCCAAACCTGCTATCCTTGTATGCAGATGATGTTCTACTTTATTTTTGCCATTGCCCAACAGTGTCTACCAGTTTTTTTCCCCTCAACGATTGAATATGTTAAACTGGTTTTACATCCATTACTAATTTGATACAGCCGAAATTCTCTTCTCTGAAATTAATTTTTTTGTCACCCTTGTTTTTTTTTACAATTATTCCTTTCCCCTAATTCAGCCCGACAACCACATTTCAGGAACACATCAGGGTTTTTCCTGGCTCAGAATGGGCCTTTGGGGGGTGACTTTGCGTGACAGTAAGCATGGCCGGTACACCTATAGTAAAAGCAATGAGTCCCCTTATGACCGAAATATATATATTTTCTTGTAACTTCTGACCATTTGATAAATAAAATATATCCACAATCTGGGGGAGTAAAGGTATAAAACTAATGTATAATGTTAGTATAATAATATATTTACACTTACACTTGATTTGGATAATTTGCTTACAAATAGTTTATTAGTTGAGATTCAGCTGTTTCACAAATAAAACCCCTCTCTGATATTAGCCTACACCACAATAATTCCAGTTGGACAAAACAGTAGTTTCATTTTTGTGGGTTGTTTTCAGTTATTCAATTATTGTGCAAGACAAATGCTGTACTTGGTGGTCAGTCTCTCTTTTGTTTATGCAAAGTAGCCTACTAACTCGTCAGTAATAAAAACCTTGCATACAGAACAAATAGTTTTGCGAAAAGTGACTTTGATGAGCTTTATACACAGAGCTGCATGAAAGGCTTCCGATCTCCCTGCAGAGATCAGCAGGCAGGAGAGAACGGGAACAGGTGAGCGTCATGTAGAGCCCAGAGAACCTGATCTGGAGAGGGCAGAGGAGAGGATCGGTGCTGGACCGCCAAAGAGTAAAATGTAAAAGGGACAGTACCGGTGAACATTTTGGGGCAAGTTACTCAGAAATTGTAATATATTGTTAGTTAATTATTACTCCTTAAAAAAGTAATATTATTACTTTACTTATTACTGGGTGATAAAAATAACGTTATGTTACTAGTTATGTTACTATATTACTTTTCAGTGTTTCCCACAGAATGACGGGGAGAGGGGTATTCTAACGTTAGACAGGTTTGTGCAGCGGTGTTCACTAGAGAGAGGGAGAAAGAGGGAGTGAGCTGAGCCAGGAGTTGCTGCACGAATATATGCTCCTCAATACAGCTCAAAAATAAATTTAAATACGCCTAGTAAAATTTTAGAAAATCAATGTGGCGGTCCGCGTTG
The DNA here is from genome assembly GCF_014851395.1 of Micropterus salmoides. Classification (NCBI taxonomy): domain Eukaryota; kingdom Metazoa; phylum Chordata; class Actinopteri; order Centrarchiformes; family Centrarchidae; genus Micropterus; species Micropterus salmoides. The sequence continues at coordinate 39,438,121 of NW_024042261.1, forward strand.
ATAATTATCCAAATTATTGGCTAATAATGGGAAACACAGCTTTCACTACCACCGCCCTTCACACCCAAACAAAGCAGTCTCCTGACTTTTTTACATCATATCCATAACAGCAGCAAGGAGTGTGGTTTTTCCAAAGCATATAGCCTAGTCCTGACATTTCCTAACACCACCGGCTGAAATAAAAAAATAAAGCAAGTAAATCCAGACTTTTAAACAGCGGTTTTACTGCACATGTAGCCTGTTTATAAGAGCAGTATTCAGTAGTTACAAAACGTTACGTTAACGCCGCTTTCTCCCGAGCATCAGTGACAGCAGCTGCTGGAGTTTCTTTGTACAAGTTTCACGTTGCTGTGCTGCTTCAGCAGATGCTTCAATAAATCAGATGTAGAAATGTTAATGGTTGAAAGATCTTTGCTGGTCGCACAGAGTTTACAGTAGACGACAATGTTCTTTGCATCTTAGACTGACACAATGTCGTGGATTTACGTCAAGGATGGTGCGTTCAGTAACGGGTAACGCAGCATTAGTAACTAGTAATAATATTACTGTTTAAGAAAAGTAATTAGTTACACTACTAGTTACTGGGGATAGTAATATGTTACTAGTAATGCGTTACTGCCCAACACTGCTGGTGAATACCAGCACACTTCAAGCAAAACAGCTATTATATTGTGAAAAATAACAGGAAGTCATCTCTCCCAGTAGTGCAAGCTTTGTAGCGGAGCGTTCTGCGCAGTCAAACCAACACAGCAGCTGGTTTATTAATCCAGCGCCAGCTGCATGTGTAAAACTAAACAGCGCTGTGGAAAAACCCTGCACATGCTGTTCTAAGCTTCTTTCTAAGTTTATTTTGGTAAAAGAATAATTAGATAAATGAAGAATAAATAAATGGAGAGTTTCGTATTTAACCCCTGACACAAAGACTTTCAGGAGCATACAAAAAAGAGCAAAAGATTAAAAAACACACTTTGTCTCCTCTTTATTTATTTATATGTTTCAATCATTTGAAATACTCTGTTATAGATGTAAAAGCTCCTTTAAGATATGTGTAAATTGAAACAACAATAAAGTGCCTTCTCCTCCTCACAGGGGATTCCAGGATGTCTTGGATTTCCTGGTGTGAAGGGGAAACAAGGGGAAAGTGGAAACATAGGTCCACCAGGAAATTGTGGCCCCTGTGGCCCCAAAGGGCATGTTGGACCCCCAGGATTCAGAGGTCCAATTCATCACAGTTTATTCATCATCTGCAGTTTAAATACAGTTAATACATCAAGTCAACATAGATAACAACACCTTCCTCAAGCTGAATGAAAGCCTCTGTGTCTGTCTCAGGTCAGCCTGGGCCTGCTGGTGAAAGGGGTTCTGATGGCCCTCCAGGGGAAAATGGTCCTCCGGGGCCCAACGGCCTCACAGGTACTTAAACAAGTGTTACAATACTGCCATCAGGTTTGCCATACATCCTCTCAGTGGGTTAATTATATCTTTATTTCAGGTAACAAGGGGGCTCCTGGAGATCCCGGTCCAGCTGGTCCCAGAGGAAACCAGGGACAGGATGGGATACCTGGACCTCCTGGAGAGAAAGGAGCCATGGGAGGTGAGACTGGACTGGATCTGACAGTGATCAGACAACAGTTAACGTTTCTGGTTCAGCTCATAACCCAGTCTGTTTCTTTCTCTTTTGATTGGTTAATTTTCTTTCCCCAGCTTCTGGAATTGGACCCCGAGGTCAAGATGGGGAGAAAGGTCAACCTGGTGAGTCCTCAGGTGTGATTATGAGTTTAATTTTCATTCAGAACTAAAGAAGAAGAAATAAACCACACACTCTCCACCTCATGTGGTCTCCTCAGGGTGTGCTGGTGAGAAGGGTCCTCCTGGCCCCTGTGGTCCTCCTGGTCCATGTGGTCCTGCGGGAGACCCAGGTTGTCCTGGTCCTCCTGGACCACCTGGTCTTCCTGGTTGTTCTGGCAGCGAGGGAATCTGCACTGAAGGAGGCAAAGGAGAAACTGGATTCCCTGGAGTACAAGGACCCAAAGGTGATGAGACACATTGAGTAGATGAAACAAAGAGCTGACTGACAAAACAATCCCACATTGAGGTCCATTCGGTACGTGTTCTGGAGCTTATGATCTTGATGTTCAAAGTCCCATTCCTCTGAGCACTTTCTGGACCCTGAGAGGATCAGATCAAAGAGGCCCACAGGAGGAAGAAGGCCAACTATCAGGTCCTGGTGATGGAGAGCTCACTGTTTACCCACAGAGGTGGGATGTAGATGCTTTGCGAATAGGAGAGCTATCAGGACCACATCACAGAACCACACTCTGGATCAGAAGAGAGATCTGTGGGGTATTGTTGACACAAGTCAGGGTCTCATCAGCTCTCACTGGGTCGTCTGGGTGAGGGTATTGTTGAATCCAAGGTCACGTCATTGATGATGTGTCCCAGTGCACTGAAGGCTCATCTTGGAATCTGGTTTATGACCAAATGCATGCACAACTATTGACATTCTCATCAACCTCAGCTGTACTTTGATGTTAAGGTTTAGTTTAAATCGCCGCTGTGTCTGTGTACAGCCTCACAGAGCCGCTAGCATGGCTGTAGACTCACAACACAACAGCAGTTTAGCTCATTTGGCCCATTACTGCCTTTTAGTTCTGGCCAATAAAAATCATATAATCATAAATCTGTATCATCTGCATAGAAAGGCAGATAAGCTAGATTTCATTACATGATACGTGGCTCTAAATGAAGGTTTGAAGAACAAGATTGCTGAATCTGAGGGAGCCAATATGTGAAAATAATCAAGTCTCTCTCTCTCTGTAGGTCCGCCGGGCTGTCAGGGTCCTCCTGGTCCTCCAGGTCCTGGTTTTAAAGGAGATAAGGGATGTAACGGAGCAACAGGTGACCCAGGACCATCTGGTGGCCCTGGTGACCCTGGCTTACCAGGATACCCGGTCAGTGCATCCCATAGTTATAATGAACCACAGAAACTCAACTAAGTCCATACGAACTCAGTGTCCAATCATCTTTTACTGGAAGATTGGAAGGATCTAGTAAGATTTAGAGCAGAATATAAGATTTATTGCTGAACAGAATCAAATGTGTGTTGGATTAAACAGCATAGTCTTTAAACACAGCTGTGAGGGAATTTAACACAAGTGTCATCGTTAACAGGGTAGGGATGGACCGCCAGGCACATGTGGACACAAAGGCCTGATGGGACCAGATGGTATCAAAGGACCTGTTGGTAAGAACTCCAATCAGATAACCAGTAAAATGAACAACTCCAAACCAGGAGTGCCCTCTGCGAAACACGTACATTCATCAGTCAGCGTCCATGGTGTTTTACAGCCGGCGGTGACGTCCTGTGAAGTCAAATGTTTTTATTGGGCAATTTAACATTAACCTCTGTGGGCTCCTTGTGTGTTCCAGGTCAGAAAGGGGAGTGCGGACCCCCAGGTAACTGCGGACCACCGGGATGTCCAGGACCACCTGGGAGGAGCGGTAACAGTGACATAACACAGTGCATAGCAAACGGTCCAATCACAGCAGCCACACACCTGAACACTGCTGCGACACAGTACTACTGAGCACTTACACTACAGTGTACTGCGTCGGGTGTGTAGGAGCCAGAATAGCAGTTTTTTTTTGTAATGTAAAGAACAATAGTTAGAATTCCAAGACGTCACATATTTTTGGTTATAGTTCAGTGATTTTAATTGATAGCTAGGCCACTGATTGGTAAACCAGCCACACCATAGTAATTGTGGGTTTCGTGTAATAAATAAAGGGAAGTTGGGAAGTCCTAGCTTTAGTTGAGATCAAACACTGTACTGAATACTGTGTGCTGGTAGAAACACCAAATGTAGTGCTGAACACTGCTCCCTGCAGGCAAGAAAGGGAAAGACGTACCCATTGAGGTGTTGGCGACGCCAGGAGATAAAGGCTCAGCTGGAGATCCAGGACCCAAAGGACAAATCGGACCCCCAGGGGCTCCAGGGAGACCTGGAGGTCCAGGTGAGTCTTGAAGTCTCAATCTTCAGGTTTTAGGTGTGAGCAGCGTAAATGCTGTTTTAGATACAAACGGCGTAAATGGATTTTTAGAAGCAGTTCTATGTTTTGCGGCTGCAGGTCTTAAGGGCAGCGGAGGAAGTGATGGTAAAAAAGGACAGGGTGGTCGTCCTGGACTGAAAGGGGACAAGGGAGAACAAGGATTCCCCGGACAAAAGGGTAGGAAATCTGATGTTTTGTTAGCAGAACCTCAAAACAAACACTGGAAATACTTCAGGCTCTGTAAATTAAAGGGAGTTTAGAGAGTTTCTTATTGTTCATTAATTTTTTTGTCATTGATTTTAAACTTGTGCAGAACATTTTAAACAGTCCCAAATGCTCACTAGTTCTCTGATAACTCAAGCCTTGTCTGGACTTCCCTGGATTCTTGAGGGCTGCCCACATTTATTTTTGTAGACGTGTTTTTCTTTATTTTTGATGCATAGGTTCATCAGTATGAATAGTTTAATTAGTTTTGTAGTTTATTTAAAATGGACACTTGCTACAGTACAAAATTGACTCCACTATAAATTGATAACTGTGCTCCGGACTGTCCTCGATCTGAGACGCCCGATTGAGCCGCTGGACGATCATCAGACATCCTGACTCTGTATTGACAGGTTCCGCAGGTCAACGAGGTGACGTCGGCCGTAAAGGCATTAAGGGTAATCAAGGTTTCTGCGAGAGTGCACCAGAGATGGACGGCTTCATTTTCACCAGACACAGCCAGGAACGCAATATCCCAGAATGCCCTGCAGGATCGGCTCAGATATACGACGGATACTCGCTGCTGTTCATCAACGGAAACAACCGAGCTCACGGACAAGACTTGGGTATGAGACCAGTGGGGAAACATAGCTCAGTACATTTACTCAAGCACTGTACCTATGAACGGGTTTAAGGTACTTGTACTTCATTTGAGTATTTTATTCTACATACTACTTTTCAGAAGGACATCATAGTTTTTCTCTTTTACATGGAACAGCAGTAGCTGCTGATGACTTTGCTCATAAATAAAAAAAAATAATATGATAATAAATAAAGATAATAATAAAAAGAATAAATTAAATAAATAAACAAATAAAACATACTTTACAAAAACAGTCTCTCTCTCTCTCTCTTCAGGTACATTAGGGAGTTGTTTACCTCGTTTTACCACCATGCCCTTCCTGTTCTGTAGCCCTGACAGCACCTGTCTCTACGCCGAACGCAATGGCTACTCCTATTGGCTGTCCACCGATGAAGCACTGCCAAGCGGCGAGCCGTTCATCTCCGAGGAAATGCTGGAGAAATACATAAGCCGGTAACACATACACACACCAAACAATGAGCTGTTTGTTTGTTTCCCGTGTTGAAGGTGTATTGTTTTGTGTTTTTCCCGTGTTGAAAGTGTATTGTTTTTTGTATTTCCCGTGTTTTGAAGGCGTATTGTTTTGTGTGTTTCCCGTGTTGAAGGTGTATTGTTTTGTGTTTTTCCCGTGTTGAAAGTGTATTGTTTTTTGTATTTCCCGTGTTTTGAAGGCGTATTGTTTTGTGTTTTTCCCGTGTTGAAGGTGTATTGTTTTTTGTATTTCCCGTGTTTTGAAGGCGTATTGTTTTGTGTGTTTCCCGTGTTGAAGGTGTATTGTTTTGTGTATTTCCCGTGTTGAAGGCGTATTGTTTTGTGTGTTTCCCGTGTTTTGAAGGCGTATTGTTTTGTGTGTTTCCCGTGTTGAAGGTGTATTGTTTTGTGTGTTTCCCGTGTTGAAGGTGTATTGTTTTTGTGTTTCCCGTGTTGAAGGCGTATTGTTTTGTGTGTTTCCCGTGTTGAAGGTGTATTGTTTTTTGTGTTTCCTGTGTTGAAGGCGTATTGTTTTGTGTGTTTCCCGTGTTTTGAAGGCGTATTGTTTTGTGTGTTTCCCGTGTTTTGAAGGTGTATTGTTTTGTGTGTTTCCCGTGTTGAAGGTGTATTGTTTTGTGTGTTTCCTGTGTTGAAGGCGTATTGTTTTGTGTGTTTCCCGTGTTGAAGGTGTATTGTTTTTTGTTTTTCCCGTGTTGAAGGCGTATTGTTTTGTGTGTTTCCTGTGTTGAAGGCGTATTGTTTTGTGTATTTCCCGTGTTGAAGGCGTATTGTTTTGTGTATTTCCCGTGTTGAAGGTGTATTGTTTTGTGTATTTCCCGTGTTGAAGGTGTATTGTTTTTTGTTTCCCGTGTTGAAGGCGTATTGTTTTGTGTATTTCCCGTGTTGAAGGTGTATTGTTTTGTGTATTTCCCGTGTTGAAGGTGTATTGTTTTTTGTTTCCCGTGTTGAAGGCGTATTGTTTTGTGTTTTTCCCGTGTTGAAGGCGTATTGTTTTGTGTGTTTCCTGTGTTGAAGGCGTATTGTTTTGTGTATTTCCCGTGTTGAAGGCGTATTGTTTTGTGTATTTCCCGTGTTGAAGGTGTATTGTTTTTTGTTTCCCGTGTTGAAGGCGTATTGTTTTGTGTTTTTCCCGTGTTGAAGGCGTATTGTTTTGTGTGTTTCCCGTGTTGAAGGTGTATTGTTTTGTGTATTTCCCGTGTTGAAGGTGTATTGTTTTGTGTGTTTCCCGTGTTGAAGGCGTATTGTTTTGTGTGTTTCCCGTGTTGAAGGCGTATTGTTTTTTGTGTTTCCTGTGTTGAAGGTGTATTGTTTTGTGTGTTTCCCGTGTTGAAGGCGTATTGTTTTGTGTGTTTCCCGTGTTGAAGGTGTATTGTTTTGTGTATTTCCCGTGTTGAAGGCGTATTGTTTTGTGTGTTTCCCGTGTTTTGAAGGCGTATTGTTTTGTGTATTTCCCGTGTTGAAGGTGTATTGTTTTGTGTGTTTCCCGTGTTGAAGGCGTATTGTTAGGGCCCGAGCACGAACTCCTCCTAGGGATTTAGTCGGATCGACGTCAAATTTCTGCTGTGCCTTCTAAAGGCATTGACTATGAAAAGTTGTGCTATTTGCGAGTTTTCGTCAATGGGCGTGTCCGTGGCGTCGATGATTCGCAATGAAACAGGAAGTTGTTGTAACTTCAGTGTACATGCTCACATCCGGACCAAAGTGTACATGTAGGATGAGAGTCCAGCCCTGAACACATGTACATGCCGACATTCACCCACAGTCATAGCGCCACCTGCTGGCAACAGAAAGTGACCTTTAACGAAGCAGCCCCCGCCGCACGTTTCACCTACGTGCACGAATTTTCTGTGGTACGTGTATCTTGTCCAGACGCACAAAAAAGTCTCTTGGAGCATTAGCCTAAACCCAACAGGAAGTCGGCCATTTTTAATTTTACGTCAAATTTTGGATGATTTACACACTTCGTACTTTAACGAACTCCTCCTAGGGATTTAGTCCGACCGACCTCAAATTTCTGCTGTGCCTTCTAAAGGCATTGAAGATGAAAAGTTGTGCTATTTGCAAGTTTTCGTCAATGGGCGTGTCCGTGGCGTGGCGTCAAAGATCAACTCTTCGCCATGACACGGAAGTTGTCGTATCTTCAGTGTATATGCTCACATCTGGACCAAACTGTACATGTAGGATGAGAGTCCCGCCCTGAACACATGTACATGCCGACATTTACCCACAGTCATAGCGCCACCTGCTGGCAACAGGAAGTGACTTTTAACGAAGCAGCCCCCGCCGCACGTTTCACCTACGTGCACGAATTTTCTGTGGTATGTGTATCTTGTCCAGACGCACAAAAAAGCCTCTTGGAGCGATGCCCCTAAAACCAACAGGAAGTCGGCCATTTTTAATTTTACGTCAAATTTTGGATGATTTACACACTTCGTACTTTAACGAACTCCTCCTAGGGATTTAGTCCGACCGACCTCTGCTGTGCCTTCTAAAAGCATTGAAGATGAAAAGTTGTGCTATTTGCGAGTTTTCGTCAATGGGCGTGTCCGTGGCGTGGCGTCAAAGATCAACTCTTCGCCATGACACAGGAAGTTGTTGTAACTTCAGTGTACATGCTCACATCTGGACCAAACTGTACATGTAGGATGAGAGTCCCGCCCTGAACACATGTACATGCCGACATTCACCCACAGTCATAGCGCCACCTGCTGGCAACAGGAAGTGACTTTTAACGAAGCAGCCCCCGCCGCACGTTTCACCTACGTGCACGAATTTTCTGTGGTACGTGTATCTTGTCCAGACGCACAAAAAAGCCTCTTGGAGCAATGCCCTAAAACCAACAGGAAGTCGGCCATTTTAAATTTTATATCAAATTTTGGATGATTTACACACTTCGTACTTTTACAAACTTCAAATTTGTGCTGTTTCTTCTAAAAGCATTGAAGATGAAAAGTTGTGCTATTTGCGAGTTTTCGTCAATGGCCGTATCCGTGGCGTGGTGTCAAAGATCAACTCTTCGCCACGACACAGGAAGTTGTTGTAACTTCAGTGTACATGCTCACATCTGGACCAAACTTTACGTGCTTTATAACTCTCCCACCCCGCTATGGAGGACCGATCCTGACAAAGTCAGAAATAAATACAGAAATAAATAAGTGCTCAATAAATAAATAAGCATCCAATTAAATACACAAAAAAATAAAGCAAATAAATAAATGTAGGTAGTAATTAAATTATACAAGGAGACATAAATGTATATTTTAATTAGTGCCTTTACTTATTCACCTTTGTTATAATTACCTTATTTATTTATTCTCCGTTATAATCTTCAACTTTATTTATTACTAATTTTTTTAATACATTTATTTATGTGTGTTTTAATATTTTTGTCTGTTTTATTCTTCCTTTGTATTTTTCTACCTTATTATTTTCACCCATGGTATTTATTTCTGCCTGTCCTTTTTAAATTTCTGTCTCATTATGCAAATGAGGAGGGGCTGTGTCTCAAGGGGTCATCTTCTCTGCTATTGGTGGACCAGTCAAACAGGAGAGCTCCTACTCTGCCTGCAGACATCAACGATCTTGCCCCTCACACAGTCAGATGGCTTCCTTCAGTGCGCTGAAGTGTTTAACAACTCTGAAGACACTACCAGCCATGTCTTCCTTCTCTTTTCACGTAGACGCTCCGACAGACAGTGCTTTCAGTTTGCTGCATGCATGGACACAGAACTGCGGTATAGGGAGAAGCACACGGTCAGCTGGCTGCAGCTAAATCTGGAGTGCACTCGTATTCAATTCTGTATGGTAAATTCAGTTTTAACGGAGCAGAGCGAGCTGACAGGCAGAGTTAGAGACTTTTTCTGTCCGTTTCTCTCTTTACAAAGACGCATGTTGCAGTCAGAGTCTTCTCTGAGATGTGAGCACGACATACAACACAATTTATCAAATTACACAACGGATATACAGTATGAAAATAAGATTCATTGGATTATACTCACAGGAAGTATAAAACCTCTTACATGGGTCTATTAAAAGTAAAGTAACACAAAAATGTCCGGGAAATTACTTAGATTTAAGTACTGCAGTTGTACATTTGAAATACCTTCCTACCTTTCTGATAGGAAGCCTTCTTGAGGTGGTATAAAACATTTCTTCTTATATTCTGATTTGAGTTGTGGACAACTATGACCACATGAATTAAAAAAATTAAACATTTCACTGCCCAAGTCAGCTATAACACAAGTCTTGATCATCAGACTACATGCTGTACAGTATTTGTGGACAGATTTTGTCCCAGGATTTATTATGCATTTCTTCTTCTCGTTGCATGATTTAGAATAATAAGGTGAGAAATGGGTCTATTCTGAGTTCATCCTGCACTGCAGCAGCTAATAAAGTCCATTTAATCCCAAAAACGCTTTTCTTTTAGGCAGGCTGGAGCAGAAAACAACTCACCTTTCTCAAGTTGTACAGTAATGTCACATGTGTATGAAGGTGGATCAAACAAGCTAATCTTAAATGTCAAAGTAGAGAGGAGCCTAGTAGGCCTATTTATTTTCATTCATTACACAATATGAATAAGCTATGCAGACAGTTGTAAAGAAAGAACATCTTTTTCTTCTGTTCTCTACTTGTTATAGTTACACAGTATTAGGGGTGTGGGCTGTATTAAAAGTATCCACTGTTCTCACATGCTCTAACACACAGTAACGATGAAATGAGTGCTGTTCTCACATTCTTCCTCTGTATGTACACATAAACAACAAGGCAGGGAAATATAAAAGGAATTTATTTTATTGTTTGGGTACATTATTGTTCAGTGTACATGCTCACATCTGAACCAAACTTTGCGTGCTTGATAACTCTCTGACCCCAGACATCTACACGTCAATACCGATTTATATTCATAGCGGCAAGTGCTATGTAGCTCCACATAGGGGACACAGGAAGTGACATATAGCACATTCATGCGGCGTCGGAACCGCGTAGGAAATTCACAGCCGCACCGGCAGAGCTCCAGAATATGCAACTCGGCCGGTTCACGCGCGGACGCGCTACAAGTGCGAGGGCCCGCCCAACGCTGCTTGCAGCTTTAATTTTGTGTGTTTCCCGTGTTGAAGGTGTATTGTTTTGTGTGTTTCCCGTGTTGAAGGAGTATTGTTTTGTGTTTTTCCCGTGTTGAAGATGTATTGTTTTGTGTGTTTCCCGTGTTGAAGGTGTATTGTTTTGTGTGTTTCCCGTGTTTTGAAGGTGTATTGTTTTTTGTGTTTCCCGTGTTGAAGGCGTATTGTTTTGTGTGTTTCCCGTGTTGAAGGTGTATTGTTTTTTGTGTTTCCCGTGTTGAAGGCGTATTGTTTTGTGTGTTTCCCGTGTTGAAGGTATATTGTTTTGTGTGTTTCCTGTGTTGAAGGCGTATTGTTTTGTGTGTTTCCCGTGTTGAAGGCGTATTGTTTTGTGTGTTTCCCGTGTTGAAGGTGTATTGTTTTGTGTGTTTCCCGTGTTTTGAAGGCGTATTGTTTTGTGTGTTTCCCGTGTTGAAGGCGTATTGTTTTGTGTGTTTCCCGTGTTGAAGGTGTATTGTTTTGTGTGTTTCCTGTGTTGAAGGCGTATTGTTTTGTGTGTTTCCCGTGTTGAAGGCGTATTGTTTTGTGTGTTTCCCGTGTTTTGAAGGCGTATTGTTTTGTGTGTTTCCCGTGTTGAAGGCGTATTGTTTTGTGTGTTTCCCGTGTTGAAGGTGTATTGTTTTGTGTGTTTCCCGTGTTGAAGGTATATTGTTTTGTGTGTTTCCCGTGTTGAAGGCGTATTGTTTTGTGTGTTTCCCGTGTTGAAGGTGTATTGTATGTGAGGCCAGAGCCAACGTGATCGCGGTCCACAGTCAGACCAGAACGCTGCCAGACTGTCCTTCAGGCTGGGACCCTCTCTGGTCAGGATACTCCTTTGTAATGGTGAGCTGATATTGTCGGATCGAGTTCATTTGGGCTGTTCTTATTTAAAATGTACATTTAAAGTAAAATCAATTTTCATAATTGACACATTAATGTGTTTGTAGTCAGTTAGGTTTGTTCCATCAGTCAGATGATTGAGTGGCCAGTTTTTCCCATTAATTAACGAGACCCGTCACAGTCTAATTTGCTGCGCCATAGTTTCAAAATAACCCGAAAATATTACACATATCATAATAACATTACAGACCTCTAACGTTGTGTTTTGTGGGTGCTGCTGTAAGCTTGCACAAGACAAGCTCACCCGACACAAGACAACGGCTGTATTCAGAACCGCCTACTACATACTACTGGCAACAGCAGTATGCAGTATGTACTGCATACTGTTTGAGGTATAGTATGTAGTATGAAACTGATATATAGATTCATTTTGCTGCATGCTAGGCCAGGCTTTACTAGTTTCCGGTTGAAACGTATTCTTTTTTTAAAATCTGTATGAGAACAAGGCTGCAGCCGAGCTGTAGCTGATGTTTGCTTCGGTATACTGGTGGATAAATAAGAATTATATAAAATAAAAGCAAATAAAAAGCAAGTACTATAACCACAACTGTAACATTACACCAACAATGTAATGTCTATTTAGAATAATAATAAAGCGACAACAGTCCCCTTTCATACCACTATTGTTGTTTATTTTTTAGTGCTTTTAAAGTGCTTCTAAGTTACACAAGCCTGCCCATCACGAGCCAGATGTCTCTTGATTAAAGTTAAAACGTTACAACGTTTACAGACTGTAAAGACAGAATAACAGCGGTAAGAACTTTTAAACTGTCTCACAGTTGGGGGTCTTTCCTCTCACATTGTTGCTGGACTCGTCTGCTGCGTTGGTCCAATCACCAATGTGTCCCTGAGCAAGACACTTAACCCCTTGTTGCTCCAGAGGCGTGCGACCTCTGACATGTCTAGCAATTGTAAGTCGCTTTGGATAAAAGCGTCAGCTAAATGAATAAATGTAATGTAATGCATACTACATTTGGGCGGTTTTGAATACAGCCCACCACTTTTCTTTTGAGGTAACTACGGTAACGTTAACCGTCTGTTTCTCTCACTCGTCTGTGAGAAGGTGATTAAGCTAGCCGTGCCTGCATTTGGAGTGAACGCACAGAGGTCTTTAAATGCTGACGAACGCCTCACTCAAACACACAAATGTGGTTATTGAAAGCATGAAATAAAAGAACATAACTAACTCTCTTCCAAAACCAGGATAAAACACAACTTTAAATATGACGAATTGTAATAAAAAAGAAGTGCATTTGACTGCCTTTTTTTGCCCTGGATTTTGCCTCTCAGGCTACTCAAAGGCTTCCCTACCTCTATGAATGAAGGTTGTGGCTGTTTGCAGCCTGAAAGAAAGACTGACAGACAGAACTCAGGGCTAAAAACAAGGCTTTTGTTTTTCGGGGTTAAAGTTATTTAATCTGTGTTGTTAATTACAGTTAATATTTGAAAGTATTTATTTATTCTTAATTTCATTGTGCCATAATGTAAGAAACACATCAGAAGATGTTTCCACTGCTCAGGTTTCACTTATTTTTGTTATCTGAGGTGAGTTCAGGACCTGAATCAGCGTGGTTCAGATCTGATATGAGCACTGTTTTCTGGTCTGAAGCCATAGACTCTGTTCTTCCTCGTCTCAGAGATACAGATGTGTTGCTTTGACCTTGCTGCTGGTCTTTAGGAAACAGGAGTGGGGGCGGAGGGGTCGGGTCAGCCTCTGGCCTCTCCTGGATCCTGTCTGGAAAACTTCAGAAAGGTTCCCTTCATCGAGTGTCACAACAAAGGAACCTGCAACTATTACACCGACTCCTACAGCTACTGGCTGGCTGCTCTCAACCCCAGCGACATGTTCAGGTACGCTACACCTCCCTGCATGTTGTCAAGTTACACACGACACCTTTTAAACTGCTCGATAAATAACATCTTCAGAAATGCAACAGTGTGTTTAGGGATGAAACGTGTTCAGGTGCACACCAGCTCCATTTCTTTGAAATTTGTTTGGATTTGTATCATTTAAAGGGGCATTATGTAGTTTTCAGCGGGCACTAGCGGTGCGGTTTTAAGAGTGCTACCAGGCGTGTGCTCGTACGCGTGCAAACATGGACTCATGAGCGAGCATAATCCAAAACACAACCGCTGTCATACAGAAATCCTGCAATTAACGCAGAAACACCAGCATGCAGGCTGTGGCTTTTCGCTCAGATATGTTCAGGCTCTGTTACTTCAACGTTCCCACCGTACCTTTCATTCAGAGACACCGGCTTTTCGGCACAATCCTCCTGAAAAAAGGCAGAGTGACAGCAGCTATAGACAGACAGGGAGGCAGCTTCACACAACATGCAGGAAACTCCGCTAAACTCCCACTGCAACGTTACAGTAATAGTTTTATCAGCTGCAGGCTGAACTAATCCACGCTCATTACATGATCACGCTACATTTACTGCATTTAGCCGACGTGCTACATCGTTAGCTCGCCTGCTGCTTTCAGTAACTTCATCATCTGTGTATCTTTCACCGGAGGCTCAGCGATGTCAGCACAGCTACATGTACTGGATGATAATAAACGGTTAGTGAGATTATCTGGACTGAATATTATAACGAGATTGTGTCACTCTTTATAACAGTTAAACCGCAGTAAGTAAGGTGACCAGATTTCTGAAATGAAAACCGGGGACATTTTTGGTTTGGTGGTCAGTATGTCATAATAAAATAAATAACATAAAAAAAGGGGGACAATTGTGGTTTTGTCAAATATAATATAATCTGACCCTCATGAATATAATCAAGTCATTTCAGGGAAGAAATAACCTTCCAGTCAATAAGAAGAGGCTGCAGTCACTTTCTGAGAAGTGGAATACTGCATTTTTTGTGTTGTTTTGGCCATTTAAAAGTATTTTAACAGGTAAAACAGCCTGGATTTGTTGGTACTCAGCAAGTTAAATAATGTAGAGTAATAAGGATAATTGCAAAAGAGATCATGTCTTTATTTTATATGTAACTCAGCAGTAAGTCATGTTAATAATAGGCTACAGTCTGTTTTCTAAATGTAAATAAGGATATTAGACATACGCCAAACATATAATCCGTCGGCAACAACAGGCTTCTGTTATTGGCTATAATCACTAAATGTCCGGCCTGGTTACGCTATAAACTGCAAACACTTAATCGACCACAATTGTGATTATTCCATTAAAAGAAAGTGTCACAAAGACATACTTTTGCTATTACCACCACCGTAAAGTGATGTTTATTAGCACGTTATGTCTGTTTGACACAAATGCAGCTGTAACTAAGTCGTAAAGTGACTGAGCTTTAACATGCTGCACAGAAATCAGATTTCCGTGGGCGATCACTTTTCGGCATGACACCTGTGTGCTCTGCTGTCCAGTGATTCTGCCAATCTGATTTCAGGTCTGTTAACACCTTACACAGTAGTGATGTGCGGATCGACACCAACTTTTCCTGCTCTGGGATCGATACTCATATAAAAGGATCGATATCTAAACTCAGTCATTTGGAGTGAGCGTGTGTTTTATCATAAGTATCTAACTGTCACCAGGACGGTCTAATTATAGTCTACTCGGTTGGTAGGAACTACTTTTCCTTCTGCCTGTCAAAGTCATGCCTGCTCTACGGCTCTGTGATGGAGCTTCTCTGAAGTGAGCCGCTGCAGCCCTTCACATTTCCCGAGATTGAATACTGACTCTGGCTGACTGTAAACAGTCACGTCTGGCTGTATTTAGCTGTGAAGGTAATAATGACGCTGTGTGTGATGTGTGTGCAAAGACAGTGAAATACTTTGGCAACATTGCAAACTTCGCTAAACATCTGAGATTAAGTCACAATAATATGATGATGTTATGAAGCGGCAGTTCTGAGCAGGAGATTTTCATTATAACTCACGAAGATGACAATAGTTTGATGTCTTGTCATTATGCAGCTATTATTTTGAATGGGTAAGGCTACAGGCTGCTCCTTATTTCTCTCATAAATACAGAAACTAGAAATAAAATATGTAATAAGTATCGGTGTTATCGGTAATACCAGCCTGGGTGTTACTTGATATTGGATCGGATAGGAATTAAGTGGTATCACACATCACTATTACACAGTCTATGTAATATGATTAACACACAGTTAAAAACGGGGACATTTCTGGGGACAGCTCCAGACGGGGAGAGGCCACCAAAACCGGGGACTGTCCCCGGTAAACGGGGACGTCCGGTCACCCTAGCAGTAAGTAACTTTACTGCAGTGTCAGTGGACGGCTCTTCCTCTGGGTTGTATATTATGTGAGTGATGTTAGTTACAGCGACTGAGAGGTGGAGCAGCTGTGTACCTGGGTATTGGTAAAACCACGATAAAGCTAAACTGAATGTTACGAAGCAAACGGCAGCAGGTCCGAGCTACTGTAGCGTTAGCTAGCTGCTCCTGGCTGCATCGCTATAGGCTAACGTTAGTAAACAAATCGCTCCACATTTGCTTTTCACCGTTACATCCTTTCAGGCTAAATCAACAGTGGTACACAGGATAGTAACACTGGTGGCGTTAGTTGGTGAAGTAATGTGGAAAGCGATAGAACTTTGCACCTGCTCAGCGTTAGACGATGAGCTAACGTGACTTTCTCTGTGTTTCTGCAGCTTTACTAATGCTCACTTTGTTCTAACTCGACATCATCTGAACCCGTTTGGTCTGATGGGCTTCAGCACATAAACCTTTATTGTAGTTTTGGATCCTTACGTGGAGCCTGTGTTTTGCTGGGAGCCGGTTGTTTTATGCTGTTAGTGGACTGCATGTCGTGAGCTGCCGTGTTGTCGCTGTAGTCTGAGAGGCTCGGGAGCGCACAGGGCTGATCCCACCCGGAGACCTCACATTAAAAGCAGAATAGTGGCTGATGGAAGCAACGGAGGAAACAGGCGTGTGCTTCATTTGTAAGTGAGTTTTGAGACCATTGACAACAAGGCAATGAGAATTTGATTTATTAAAATCAAAAACTTACGTATAGCCTCTTTAAGGTAGAGAGTGAGAGTTAGCTGTTGGCATTGGATCAATATTTTGCTCTGAAACTAGACATGTTGTTTTGCTTCTTATGTTGTGATGCAGTTTCTGTTTCTTGTTTAAATATTTAAATGAGCGGTTTTCTGATTGTAGACAGTTTTGTGAGTAACAATAAATCCACAGTCCTCCTATAAAATACTTTTGTCTGGAAACACAATAAATAATCACATTAAATCAGTATTAGGGGGTTTAATCAACAGAGGTTTTCAAAGTCGGGATTGTGGGCCTCCCCTCAGACAATGCTTGGAAAAAGAGGGTTCACTTTTACACTTTTGCCAAATAAGTTCACTACGTCAGAACTTAAAACTAACTCACGTCTGATCAGCTGTTTCTGCTGTCGGCGTCTTGCTGAATATTCCCATAACGTGCGGTGACATGGCTGGAAGCAACTTGCCCGCCTGAAACACATTTCTGAGGACCTCTCTCCATTTTTCTCAGATCAGTGGCCGTCAGGTTCATGTTAGTGTTGTAGTACTTGAGACCGGTCTTAAGACCACTTTTTGATGGTCTTGGTCTCGTCTTGGACTCGGGATTTTATTTCAAGACCAGTCAAGACCAGAACTTTGGGAATATCAATAAGTCGCTTTTGCATCGTCTGATTTATTTGTTAACATCCGAACTTTGATTGGATGTAAAACGTTTTGCTTCAAATTAAACCAGTAACCCTAATTAAAAATGTGCTGTTCCCGTTAACGCCTGCCCCCCCTCCCCGCGATGGTCAGCGTGGAAAAGGAATGTTGAATAAAGATGCTATCTTTGATTTCAGCTCTTAGTGACCTCCCACTTTGAAAACCTCCGATATATAATATTGTAAAATATGTTATTGTCAGCATCATTCAGCCTAAAGGTCAACTTTATTAGTCGATCCAACTATGACAGATATGGGTACAATAAAATATCTGTAAAACCAGAAGACTAAAAGTCAAGTGTCTGATGCAGTCGTTTGAAACGCCAGCAGAGAGCAGCGTCCTCCTGTTTAAACCAGCAGCACAGGAGCTTCAAAACAAACTGATGGGCGACGTGGGGAACTGAAACAAAAGTACATTTATCTGTTTAACTTTTCATTTAAATTAAGAAATGTCTCAGGGTCTTCATTTTAAATTGGAACAAGATAGATTTACAAGGTTTATTTATCATTATACAACACAAGGTTGTAGAACGAAACGAAGGTTTGTAGTCCCTTCATGCTGCATACACAGAACTTAACAGACAATTAAATGTGTATTTAAATATGGTAACATATATATAAATAAACATAAATGAAATATTAGTCAGTGCATTCATCAGTCCACCTCCTCTTGCGCTGACAGCTCGGAACACGGTCCATCCGCCGGGATGTTGATGGAGCCGGTCTCTGTAAAGACGTGGGCGCAACCGTCTCTGATTTCAGGTTCTTGGTCAATAGAGTCCCATTTTGTCCAGACCGAGCCTCTAAGAGCAGCCTTAAGTCCAAGCTGCTATCCCGGCTCTCTTTCCTCTTCTCTGGGGCGATCACAGCACCCGTCGTGGTACCTGGTCCGGTTGATCCGGCTGGTGGATCGTCTAAGCTCCGCTGCGCTTCAATCCAAAACCCCGTCTTTATTTTCCAACGACTGTATTTCTGTCAGAGGAAACAAGTGTTTCAGAAATAAAGCCGGAAGTGTCCGAAGGAGCTGCCGGCTGCCGTAGCGGATTAAATACATGTAATATTTATTTAATACTAATTGATTTCAATCGATTGGCTGATTCTTGTTTTGACTCTGGTTTCTGATCTCTCTCTCTGAACAACATGTTTATCTCTCGTCCTGCAGTAAACCGAGGCCTCACACTGATGCAGGAGCGTTTCCACACAGTCTGATCAGCCGCTGTCGAGTCTGTATGAAGCGACCGTGAACATCAACGCTTCTGCTGCTGATGCTACGGATACTACTGTTACTACTACTGTAAATATTACTGCTGCTAACACTACTGATATTAATACTACTGATAACGGTGCTACTTCGGCTTCTGTGAACTCACACCAGCGGTGAGCGAGTTACAGAGAACAGCTTTACGCTAATGAGCGTTGATGTGATGCAGTTTTGACCAATCAGAGGGCTCTGTTTGAGATGCAGCCTCAAAGTCCTGATCAACAGTTTATTCTCTAGGATTAGTTTTCACCATCTCAAATTTTTCTCTTGGATCACCTGTGTGCACTGTTGCTACTGCAATTACTACTTCAGCTGGTACTACTACTGATACTGCTACTGCTACTACTACTGATACTACTACTGATACTACTACTGATACTGCTACTGCTACTACTACTGCTACTACTACTGATACTACTACTGATACTGCTACTGCTACTACTACTGCTACTACTACTGATACTACTACTGATACTGCTACTGCTACTACTACTGCTACTACTACTGATACTACTACTGATACTGCTACTGCTACTACTACTGATACTACTACTGATACTGCTACTGCTACTACTACTGCTACTACTACTGATACTACTACTGATACTGCTACTGCTACTACTACTGATACTACTACTGATACTGCTACTGCTACTACTACTGATACTACTACTGATACTGCTACTGCTACTACTACTGCTACTACTACTGATACTACTACTGATACTACTACTGCTACTACTACTGATACTACTACTGATACTGCTACTGCTACTACTACTGCTACTACTACTGATACTACTACTGATACTGCTACTGCTACTACTACTGCTACTACTACTGATACTACTACTGATACTGCTACTGCTACTACTACTGCTACTACTACTGATACTACTACTGATACTGCTACTGCTACTGCAATTACTACTTCAGCTGGTACTACTACTGATACTGCTACTGCTACTACTACTGCTACTACTACTGCTACTGCTACTACTACTGATACTGCTACTACTACTGATACTGCTACTGCTACTACTACTGATACTGCTACTGCTACTGCTACTGCTACTACTACTGCTACTGCTACTACTACTGATACTGCTACTACTACTGATACTGCTACTGCTACTACTACTGATACTGCTACTTCCACAATACAAGTAACAATGTCGCAATGTCAGAAATACTTTGTACTGCTACATTAAAATACCTGCACTGAAAACAATCAAAGTAACAAAGTACGAGCGGAACAATTGTACATTGTACTCATTCCAAGTAAAACTACTGTTGTGTTAATATAAGAGATCCCATTAAACTGCAGGCAACATCAGAGTTAATGACAGTACGTTCAGTTTGAATGCAAAACTTTATACTTTAAAGTACCTGGTAAAAGATAAATGTACTGCAGTTAAAGGGAAAGTACTTCCCTCTGCGATGAATCGGAGGAAAACTGGAAATACTCAACTGACAAACTGTACTTCAGTACAACACTTATAAATAAATATAAAATAAATAAGCACCTTCTTATTTACTACAACAGCTACTAAAAGTACCCTGCAGTAGTAGTACTAGTAGTAGTAATCCTGACTCTTATTCTCCTTTTGTTGAAGTATTAAGACTATTATCACTCCTCCGACTACTAATACTAACAGCACGATGATTCAGCGCAGTATTACGTGCAGAATAAAGTGCAGTGTAACGGCTCTTGTCACCCCGGGGCTGAGTCAGTTAATGCGACTGTGTTCGGGCCTGTTCACGTCGTGGTCACTGGGAGGCTGCTGAGTGCAGTTTCGTTGCCGCTCCCCGTAATCAGTAGCTGCAGTAGCTCAGTCCGTAAGGATTAGGCTGGGAGGATCCGGACCAGAGTTGTGGAGCGTGGACCGGTAGCTGGAGAGGTACCAGCTCACCTCCTGGGCACCTTGAGCAAACCCCTGAAACCCCAACTACTGACATCTCTCCGTGTGTTGTTGCATGTGTATTTCAGACCTGTGTGTGTGTGTGTATACTAACAACAATAATGACACCAGAGATTTCCCCTTGTGGGATTAATAACGTATGTCTTCTTCTTCAATCATTCCACGCCGGATCCCCTGGCCTGAAAACCTCCACTTTACTAGTGCTGCTATTATCTACACATCTAACTGATGCTACTGTAGTACTACTGCTCTCACTACTGTCACAGCTACTAATACTACTAATCCTACTACCATGAGTGGGACTGCAGTACCTCCCTCTGCCAGAGGAGGGCAGAGCTGAAACACCGCAGAAGAAGTAGATTTGGTCCAGCTGCAGTTCCTCTGACGGCCACCAGATGGAGCGCCATGAAAACTTGAAGTGACTGAGAAAAACCCATTTGTTTCCCTGCACAGCGACAGAGTGAGGAGCTCTCTGATTGGATGAGTCTGACAGGAATGCATTCTGGGACTCGTAGTTGTCTTCTTTATTAAGCAACGCCATTGAAGAGAGTGTACAAATACACATCATTTAATAATAATAAGTGTTAACAGCCACATTATCTTCAGAGGCGATCCTGTTCTCAGTTGTACATACTCTTATCTTTGTTGGTAAACTCTACTCATATATTATGATAAACTGGGATAACATTATTTTTGTTTTGTGAATATGACTCCTATTGGATTTAATAAAATATGTTGTTTTACAGACGTCACTTCCTGTTTAATCATTTTCAAAAAGGTTCAAATGTGCCACAAAACACATCTGATCTTTGTGCAGGTAAAAGGGCAGGTTCACATTAAAAGAAGTGGACGCAGGCCGCTGTGACGTCACCCGTTGGTTTGCGGACTTCCGTTTTGAAGCCTCAAGTTTGCCAGTTTGGCCGCCACCGTGTAATTTTTTGCAACCTGCAACGTGACCATAGTTGGACAGGAGGATGGAGCTAGTGCTGTAAATGCTAATTTTGACCAGCTAAAGATGTGCCTACGTGAAAAAATAAGCAGCCGACTCCTGATAAGCTTTCTCAGCGGTGCTGGTTAAATGTAGACAAAGCAGCGGATACGAGTAGCCTCTGTCCTGATTGACAGGCCGCCATGGTAGAGTCTTCCCAATCAGCTTGTAGCCCCGCCCTAAAGCCTCCCCTGCTTCCTAGTCTCTGTTTCTCCGAATGGGACCATAATTTACTAAATGAACATCATGCTGTGTTGAAGAAGACTTGAAACTAGCGACTGAGACCATAAACTCATCAGGAAAGTGTTTACTGAGGGAATAAATCAGCTGACAAGTACAAACATTTTCTCAGAGACTTCTAGACAATCACACTTCTTTTAAAGGAGTCGCCCCCTGCTGGCTGCTAGAGAGGACGCAGGTTTAAGTCGCCCCCTGCTGGCTGCTAGAGAGAACGCAGGTTTAAGTCGCCCCCTGCTGGCTGTTAGAGAGGACGCAGGTTTAAGTCGCCCCCTGCTGGCTGTTAGAGAGGACGCAGGTTTAAGTCGCCCCCTGCTGGCTGCTAGAGAGGACGCAGGTTTAAGTCGCCCCCTGCTGGCTGCTAGAGAGGACGCAGGTTTAAGTCGCCCCCTGCTGGCTGTTAGAGAGGACGCAGGTTTAAGTCGCCCCCTGCTGGCTGCTAGAGAGGACGCAGGTTTGAGTCGCCCCCTGCTGGCTGCTGGAGAGGACGCAGGTTTAAGTCGCCCCCTGCTGGCTGCTAGAGAGGACGCAGGTTTAAGTCGCCCCTGCTGGCTGCTAGAGAGGACGCAGGTTTAAGTCGCCCCCTGCTGGCTGTTAGAGAGGACGCAGGTTTAAGTCGCCCCCTGCTGGCTGCTAGAGAGGACGCAGGTTTAAGTCGCCCCCTGCTGGCTGTTAGAGAGGACGCAGGTTTAAGTCGCCCCCTGCTGGCTGTTAGAGAGGACGCAGGTTTAAGTCGCCCCCTGCTGGCTGTTAGAGAGGACGCAGGTTTAAGTCGCCCCCTGCTGGCTGTTAGAGAGGACGCAGGTTTAAGTCGCCCCCTGCTGGCTGTTAGAGAGGACGCAGGTTTAAGTCGCCCCTGCTGGCTGCTAGAGAGGACGCAGGTTTAAGGCGCCCCCTGCTGGCTGCTAGAGAGGACGCAGGTTTAAGTCGCCCCCTGCTGGCTGTTAGAGAGGACGCAGGTTTAAGTCGCCCCCTGCTGGCTGCTGGAGAGGACGCAGGTTTAAGTCGCCCCCTGCTGGCTGCTAGAGAGGACGCAGGTTTAAGTCGCCCCCTGCTGGCTGCTAGAGAGGACGCAGGTTTAAGTCGCCCCCTGCTGGCTGCTAGAGAGGACGCAGGTTTAAGTCGCCCCCTGCTGGCTGCTGGAGAGGACGCAGGTTTAAGGCGCCCCCTGCTGGCTGCTGGAGAGGACGCAGGTTTAAGGCGCATCAGCACTGCAGACCTGGAGGTTCCTGCTTGACTTCAACACTGAAACCGGGTTTGCTGTACTTTCTCCCATACTGGATATTGAAGGATAACCACTGTACTTTTTTAAACCTGGGCCCTGTTTTCACATATGTTGATGTTGAAATGACTTGTAGGCCAGAGACACTCACAAGTCTCTGAGCTAGAGTCCAAGTCAAGTCTCAAGTCTCTCCTGGTTATAATGAATGTTGGATCAGCTGCTGCGTTCAATCCAGGCTGCTTATAAAACTGCAGAGCTAGAAGAGATTCTGTAACTGTGACCTTCTTTTTCACTTACAGAGCACAACCATGTAGCCTAATGTAGAATGTGTCTACAACTACAACACAGCTTATTAACTACTGTAAGTCAACACCAACCGCTGACTCTCAAACCCAGGGTAACGTTACAACCCAATTAAACTGTAACGTTACATGATCAACAATAAACCTGTAACCTGTTTGCAGTTCACTTTAATAATTAACGTGATGGCAGC
This sequence comes from Micropterus salmoides, assembly GCF_014851395.1. Lineage (NCBI taxonomy): Eukaryota > Metazoa > Chordata > Actinopteri > Centrarchiformes > Centrarchidae > Micropterus > Micropterus salmoides. Next base: position 39,461,318 of record NW_024042261.1, read on the forward strand.
CAGCGGGACGTAAATGATTACGTTAATCGAACACCACAACGAACGACAGTCGGAGTTAACCTCTCCATCTCTGGCGAAGGCACAAAAAGTGCAGTAGATGCTTCAGTGGCAGCAGCGTATTCCTTCAGGGTAATTGCACCCGTCAAAATGGCATCCACAAAAAGTGCTTTTTTCTGCCACCGACAGGCAACAAGACTTTGTTTACTAATGCTACTCCAACACAACAAACTCTTCTCTTATGTTTTTGAGTACATAAAGACGTTATTTCCTAAATCTTGGCTGAATTTATAGCTGATTTCGATAATGTAGAGGAGTCATTTGAATTCTATGACTGACTCTTAGGAGATTTCAGAGCAAGTCGTCCGTAGGGATCCTTTCCATGATGTTGTCAGACACCTGAGCTCTTTCTCAGTCTGCGATCTTGTCTGTTCTTGTCGTCATCAGTCGCAGCCAAAGTACTGTTCCAATTCAAAAGTCCGCATCCAGCCAGGTACAGTCAAACACCCGGATGTGTTCTCGCCCGTTTTATCAAGCCTGTATCGGTGGTGACTTGTGTGGACTTTGGATAGCCAGACATCCCAGAATGCATTTCTCACCAACAAGAAGCAATGGCTGAGGAGAAGACAGCAGTGTTATAACAACAGTTTTTTTATGTGGGAATATAGTGATTTAAACTCCAAATTTGTGTTTGATTTCTCAAGACAAGTCCGAACTTGGTGAACTTGTAACAGTCTGAGCCTTTTTGTTGACGCCATTTTGACGGGCACAATCGGCCAGAAGGAATAAATTGCAGCCGGTTCATAACTGGAGGGAAACACCTGCAGTCGTCCTCATACTGTGCGGAAGTAGATTCTAAGTTAATATGAATTCTGAGTTGGACAAATCAAGTCTTCTCAGTGATTCCTTGTTGAGCTGCAGTGACCTAAAGAGAAACACCAAACAGAGCAGTTAAATCTTACACATCTCAGTAATCAGAGACTAATAATAACTGTGATTATTTTGCCGCACAGAAAATGATTGTAGAAAAGAAATGAGTAGAGGCGTGGAGGTTTAACGGGGCAGAAAGATTCCCCCAGAGAATAATTTATTGATCTGAATTTGGCTGCAGGAGCTGAGCTGTAATAATGTGTTGTAATATTTAAACAATACTAAAGCTAATAAATCCCGCCTGTGATTAATGTTCCCCAAACATGAAACACACGATTTAAAAGTTAATTTCTTTACATTTGATTTTTCATTTCCCAGTAAGAATTTAAGTCCAAATGAAATTAAAGTGTTTTCCTGTTTGTGACTTAGCCTGTGACTCAGCGAGGAAACAAAAACCCAACGCATCACAGGGAGGAAGGGTGATGTCGTCCCATCATGCCCCTGTGTGCGTGCGTGTGTGTTCATGCCAGCATCTCTTCATGCTGCTCGCTGTTAATGTTACCACAGCAACCAGCTGCTGGTAATGTGTTGTTTATTAGCATCCAGAGAGAAGGTGACAAAGATGAAAACGAGGACGATGATGGAGATAAAGATGGAGATGAGGATCTTTGTCATCGTTTTTCTGTCCTCTGCTAATTAAAATGTAAAATATTCTGCCCTCAGTATTTATCCGTATGGCGGTTTCGTCCCATCCCGCCTCCAGGAAGTTCAGATCAGCCAACTCCCGTACCGTCATCCTCTCCACATGAAAGACATGGTTCTTGCTGTCGTGGTGCGATAAGTATTCATATTTTGACGATTAGGTGTAGAAATGAGCTGGGAGCAGTTTTCTGACTTCCCTCCTGGTCAACACATTCACATCACAGGGGTCAGAGGTCAGTAAGTCCTGACAAGAGGGACCAAAACCAACACATCCTCAAACCAAAACGACAAAATAGGTCCCAAAACGAGAAGGGTCCGGCTGCGGACTGTAGCTTAGGGGGCGTGGCGTGAGCGAGGGGACGAGGGGCGTGACGTGAGCGAGGGGCGTGGCATGAGCGTGGGTCTCTGTGTAGGTCAAACTTCATCAGACTAGAAGGCGGGATTTGAAGAAGAACACGGTAACATAAAGTAATGGCGTAGCAGAAGCAGCAGGTAGGTAATCACAGCTCAGTCCAGCAAGAGCTGAATCTATGATGTTATTGGACAAATAAGTACAATTATTTATAAAATAAAAGTTATTCATTTCAGCTGTTTAACATTGTTAATGTAAATAACCATATAATCTTTAAAAATTAGCATTTTATTAATGTTAGTCCAAAGTTTTATGTTTCTATTAATATCCTTACCCACATTTTTTATTGTTCTGTTTATTTAATCATATTTTATTATATTGTGGTATTTTATTCATTTTATATGTAACATTTGTGGACATCCTCAATAAACAGATGCACCAATCATGCTAGTTGTGTTATTGTCCTTGGTTTTTCTATTTGTGCCTGCTTAATATGACAACATGCAGTGGGACTGTTGATACTGTCAGCCTTCAATATCCAGCTTTTAGCCGGATGTGGAAACATGCATGTCAAGGTTGGAGTTTAACTTTAAAAATGTTTATGCAGTGTGTGTGTGTGTGTGTGTGTGTGTATATATACATATATATATATATATATATATATATAAACCTTTATTTAAACAGGAAATGTCCCACATTGAGACACAGTCTCTTTTACAAGGGTATAGCACAATTAAAACACAATTTTTCAACCATGAGCTGAAAAACAATACATTACGTAAATTAAAATACAGATTTACACAAAGTTCACAAATATTTACATAGACAAAAAGCAATGAGTTATATAAATAAAGTTAAATATATAAACAAACAAAATAAGACTAAATGTAGAGATCTACCTACCGTTAATTAAAAACAAGCGCATATGTCCGTCAAAGTCTTTTTTTAAAAGCAGCTATGGAAATTAGTGCACCAATCTTAAGCTTCGACTGGAGTTCATTGAAGGGCCATAGTAAGACAGACTCCTCTTTCCTGCTTCGGTCCTCATCCTTGGTACCTTACAAAGTAGTCTGTCATTAGATCTTAATTGATACTGTATATATAGTATAAATGGAAGTTAATAATATCAGTCCGCTAAAAAATTAATATTGCACTACTTAGCACACTACACTTTTCTTCTGCTGAAGCCATCCTGTTGTTGATTACACTTCCCCTGTATATTTGTATAATATAGCGTTGTAAATAAAGTCAACTCAGAACTACAACGTCCACGCATGCGTGGTACGGGTGGGCGGCAATAAGTATGTGCATGTGCAGAACAGACCATTCAGAAAGGTCCTGCGGCTACAGCCAATCATTACAGACTGTGGCGGGAGGGGGCGTGGCGTTAGAGGTGCTACAGTCCGCAGCTGGACGTTATTGCCCAAAACAGCATGTTCAGTACAACTGTTGGAAAGTACAAAGACATATATGACCGTTCCGCACACACATGTAAGAGCGTTAGTACCAGTCCAGCAACATGTGTACCGGACCTAAAGTATGTTACGAAAGTCACATGACGTTTAACACGTGGAAAATGTTGTGAAACAGTCAGGGGCGGTTCATTGGGGCGATGGGGCGACGCACCGCCAAGCCGGGCTTGACAGTTTGTCTCTGAATATCGTTGTCCAATTAGCGTCAAGTCATGTTCCGTGGAGTCCCGCCACTTTTGGGGCGATTTTAGTCATGTCTTTTCATGTAAAGGCATTTTTTTTCTAGCTGCAGGCGCTGCAATACAATCTCTACGGGTTCCAGGAGGGCTCGCACTTGTTTACGCCCAGCAACAGAGCTACGCTTCTGCCACCTGAAAACAACTCTGTAGTCCGCCAGCTTGTTTCTGTCACTACGATCAGCTATTGTTTCAACAAAACGTACGTTCAGGCTCAAAATTCAACTGTGGTGTCGTGTCGGGAGATGCAGCGACTGTACCAGCAGCGAGTAAGACTCAGTATAAATAATACAGTAATTTGTTAAGCTATGAGGAGAGGAAAAGTCTGCTAGCCACTAGGCTAATTTCTGCTGTGTGAAATGCCATAGGCTAAGATAATAACTGTGACTGTAAAATAAATCTGGATAGTTATCGTTAAGCTGAATTTTAAGCTTATGTTAAATGTGATTGTTATTAAGCCGTGTTTCATGTGTGGTAGTGGAGTTTAAAGTTAACTTTACTGCACTTTACCAGTAACACTTATTTTACGTGTTGTTTTCTTTCTATTGCCAGAAACCACAGAATAAAGAGGAGGTAGCATGATGTGGCCGTCACTGGCATCTTTGTCAGAGGCGGATAAGAAGAAGGAGAAGGAGGAAAGCAACACTGAAAATAAACCAAAAACAATAAAATACAACTTTTAGATTTTCCCTTGCATACCTTGTTGTTTATGTGTAAATACAGAGTGAGAATGGGAGAATAGTGGATAAAGAGATGGTATTCTGCTTTTTGGCTTTTTCCCTCTCCGTTCTTGAGTTTATACCTTTTTTGTGCATGTAACAGGTTTGCAAAGTGAAACAGCCCAAAGTGAGTTCCCATCTCCCACAGAAAACTCTGCTCTGAACTGAACTGAAAACAGCTCGTTTGTAGTCCAGCCGCTTCCCTTTCATCCCTGTGACGTCACAGGGATGAAAGCTAAACGCGCCTCATATAACGCTCGCCAAGCGGCTACTCCGACACGCCCTCAGAAACAGCGAGCTGCAGCACACAGCTCTCCTCTCCCTTCCAAACACTAGCTACCCTCCAGGCAGTCAGTGGACATAAAGTTGTTCCTGTGATGTAGAGACAGAGCTCAGTTAAAACTTTATGGATACAGATTAATAACTCACCGCTCTGAAACTCTCGCTCCAGTCCGGCTGAACCCGAGCTGTTTACCGGCTTCTCGCTGACCCACCCTTCTCTGCTTCTGATTGGCTAGTAGTCCTTAACTAGGAACTGAGCATGTGCAACTCCCAACAAAGATCATTTAGAGACAAGATGTATCACTCCATAGCTAAAACAAAGCCTTCAACACAGGGTGGAAAGAGGAGCAGCAGCAATGTGCAGTATGACAAAAATATAACCATGTAAACCTGCTCTGGTACAAACCCCTAAATAGGATTTTGAACCTGAAAATGAGCAGAATACCACCTCTTTAATACAGCCCACACCCCTAATAATACTGTGTAATGACAGGATAACAAGTGGAGAACATTCAAGTTTATTTACACCTCTCTGCTTACCTTATTAGTCTTGTGTAACGTAAAGAATGAAAATAAATACTAGGTCCATCTGTACCCCATTATTACACATTTATGAATAGCTATGTTTGATCCACCTTCATGTACAGTATATGTGACATTATTACATAACTGTAGCCTATTACTTGAGACGGGTCCCTTAGCTGCAATGGAACATTAACGTTTTGGAGTGACCTTTTATTGCGGCCAGCCTGAGGCCTTTTATTGCGGCCAGCCTAAGGCACACATGTACAATACCCATGCTGTCTGATCAGCATCTTGATATGCCACACCTGTGAGGTGGATGCATTATCTCAGCAAAGGAGAAGTGCTCACTAACACAGATTTTGACAGATTTGCAAACAATATTTGAGAGAAACAGGCCTTTTGTGTCCATGGAGAAAGTCTTAGATCTTTTAGTTCAGCTCATGATGAATGGGGGCAAAAACAAAAGTGCTGCAAAGAGCTTTCTGTCTGATCGGGGCCTTCTTTGTCGTTTTATAGTGGTTGGCATTACCATCACCAACTGGATTAAACAGCAAAACATTTACAGTGTCCACCCAAAGTGATTCCATTCACAACTGTAGTCCATCAGTTATTATAGTTATTATATAGTTATTTGTAAGTTCTTTTTTTTCAATTTTTGTGTCTATAGCAGCATTATTGCGACCCCTCTGGGACCAGGGTCTGGACCCCCAGATTAAGAACCACTGATTTAGATAATCAATTAGTTCAGTTGGAGTATTTTTTAAGACAAAAAAGTTCAAATTCTCTGATTCCAGCTTCTTCAATGTGAATATTTCCTGGTTTCTTTCCTCCTCTGTGACAGTAAACTGAACATCTTTGAATTGTAGACAGATAACGACACTTGAGTGACGTCATCTTGAGGTTTGGAAAACACAATTTCCACCATTTTCTGACATTTTATGGAGAAAATTGCTGATCGATTTACAGAGAAAATAATTACAGATTAATCCACCATGAAATTAATCATTAGTTGTGGCCCTAACCGGGAGTCCCTTGTAGAGATCCTTTTCATGATGTTGGTATAACAGTCTGAGCCTGTCGCTGGCAACAAGAAGCACTTTTTGTGGACGCCATTTTGATGGTCACAATTGCCCCGAAGACATACGTTGCAGCCACTGACCCCAACATATGTAAACATAGGGTCCAGGTATAAAAATACCATAATGACCCTTATAGTAAAGGCTAAAAGCAGGACTTTTTTAATTTTAGTGGATGTGAGTATTTCTTTCACCACTGGAAGGTGACAGTATAAAATTTATTCAAATATATTTGAACCACACGTCACAGGCATCTCTGGAGGCTCGCTAACTAAAACAGAAGATATAAGAACGCACTGCATATTAAACACTACGCAACATCAGCTAACTGAGACTACTCTGATCACAGTCATTACAGTATCTCACAAAAGTGAGTACACCCCTCACATACTTGTAAATATTTGATTATATCTTTTCATTTGACAACACTGATGAATTGACACTTGTGAGCGTGCAGCTTGTATAACAGTGTAAATTTGCTGTCCCCTCAAAATAACACATCACACAGCCGTTAATGTCTAAACCGCTGGAAACAAAAGTGAGGACACCCCTCAGTGAAAATGTCCACATCAGGCCCAATTAGCCATTTTCTCTCCCCAGTGTCATGTGACTCGTTAGTGTTACAAGGTCTCAGGTGTGAATGGGAAGCAGGTGTGTTAAATTTGGTGTTATCGCTCTCAAACTCCCTCATACTGGTCGCTGGAAGTTCAACATGGCACCTCATGGTAAAGAACTGAGGATCTGAAACAAAGAACGGTTGCTCTACATAAAGATGGCCGAGGCTGTAAGAAGACCGCCAAGACCCTGAAACTGAGCTGCAGCACGGTGGCCAAGACCATACAGCGGTTCACCAGGACAGGTTCCACTCAGAACAGGCCTCGCCATGGTCGACCAAAGAAGTTGAGTGCACGTGCTCAACGTCATATCCAGAGGTTGTCTCTGGGAAACAGACTTCTGAGTGCTGCCAGCATTGCTGCAGAGGTTGAAGGGGTGGGGGGGTCGGCCTGTCAGTGCTCGGACCGTACGCCGCATCAAACCGGTCTGCATGGCTGTCGACCCAGAAGGAAGCCTCTTCTAAAGATGATGCACAAGAAAGCCCAGAGACAGTTTACTGAAGAGCAGCAGACTGAGGACATGGATTACTGGAACCAGGTCCTGCGGTCTGATGAGACCAAGATAAACTTATTTGGTTCAGATGGTGTCAAGCGTTTGTGGCGGCAACCAGGTGAGGAGCACAAAGACAAGTGAGTCCTGCCTACAGTCCAGCATGGTGGTGGGAGTGTCCTGGTCTGGGGCTGCATGAGTGCTGCCAGCACTGGGGAGCTCCAGCTCACTGAGGGAACCATGAATGCCAACATGTACTGTGACATACTGAAGCAGAGCAGGATCCCCTCCCTTCAGAGACCGGGCCGCAGGGCAGTATTCCAACATGATAACGCCCCCAAACACACCTCCAAGACGACCGCCGCCTCGCTAAAGAAGCTGAGGTTAAAGGTGACAGACTGGCCGAGCATGTCTCCAGACCTGAACCCTACTGAGCATCTGTGGGGCTCCTAAAACGGAAGGTGGAGGAGCGCAAGGTCTCTAACATCCACCAGCTTCGTGACGTCATCATGGAAGAGTGGAAGAGGACTCCAGAGGCAACCTGTGAAGCTCTGCTGAACTCCAGGCCCAAGAGGGTTAAGGCAGCGCTGGGAAATAATGGTGGCCACACAAAATATTGACACTTTGGACATTTTCACTCAGGGGTGTACTCATTTTTGTTGCCAGCGGTTTAGACATTAACGGCTGTGTGATGTGTTATTTTGAGGGGACAGCAAATTTACACTGTTATACAAGCTGCACACTCACTACTTTACACTGGAGCAAAGTGTCATTTCTTCAGTGTCGTCACATGAAAAGATAGAATCAAGTATTTACAAAAGTGTGTGTGTAAAAGCACTTGCTAAAAGTTTTCTGAAGATTAGCTTGCAACAGAAATGTTAAATAACAAATAAAGATTATATCAGAAAGGTTTACTTGCACAACAGGAAAACATGAAATGCAATGTAAATATAGAAGAAACAAATTTCCCTTGCCCAAAAAAGTAACAAGCTGCTGATAATATTTTTATATTCTGATTTGTCACCGGTCCACATGAATGTTGTTTCCCTTCATATAAACAAGCCATTTCCATCATAAATTGGTCTGAAAATGTCTCTAGAATGCAGGAAATTAAGAGTTTAACGCTCAAAATCTTCTGAGGGAGGACCCCCAGACGCCTCAGTCGAATAGCCTGTTTCATTAATGAATAGTTCTCGTGACTCCAATATTGTGCTTTCTCACGTCTCGTGGACCAAGTGTTTCGTCTCACCCCTAATCTGACCCCACCACTTTTCGACGCAAAGTGACGCACTTTGGTGTCCTCACTTTGGTGAGATACTGTACATTCAAATAAATTGATTTTGATGTGGAAGAGTTTTACATTACATTAACTTGACAGATGTGTGAGCGACTTACAAAAAGCAGGTTCACACTAAAGGTGAGTTTAATCTTTATCGTTTCACTGATAAACTGACTTTGACTACAAGTATTTGTGCACAGTAATGTTACTACGTTTAGTCCTTCCTGTGACAGTGAGTGTTCAGATTCCCTGATGACATCCACTCTGTCTCTCTGCAGGAGAACATTTTAAACTAATATGAAGTGTTTTTCTGCAGTGTTAAAGTGAAGCAGCAGCAGAGTGTTTGTTCTGACTAAATGTTGAGTGGGCGACTGCGGCTGCCTCTTTGTTTAATGGAGATATCAGCAAGTGCTAATGAAGTCTGCTAATCCTCTGAACGCTCCGTTAATTCCTCCCCTCTTCAGCCGGACATTCTGCCGTTGTATTTGTTCAAGATGGGCGCCGGCGGCTGCAGAACGTCGCTGCTGCTGATAGTTTTATTGTTTTATTGTTCAGACTCCATTTAAAGTCAATAAGGACTAATGGATGTTTGTTTAACTTGGATGTCAGCGTTCTTTCATTGCCTCGCAGCCCGTCGGCTGCCAATCAAACACGTGGCCTACAGGAGGAGGAGCATCAGGCTTCAAAAGCGCTGCGCTCAGAGGACCAGGACCAGAGGTAAGCCCAGAACCAGAGCCAGGACAAGCAGAAGATACCAGACCAGCAGACAGTAGGAGACTTTCCTTCTTACGATCTGTTTTAATTCTTTTCTACTTTGTTGAAGTTTGATTTTCCTTCCCCAGGTACCTCAGTGTTTATTTTCTTCTCCTCCTGACATTTCGACAGGTATGCAGTTCATTGTTCGTTGTCCCGCCATCTTGGCTCTCATGGCATTGGTTCTGTGCGGTCCAGGTGTTTCCTCTCAGCTCGACCGAGATCAGGACCAGTACCAGAACCAGGACCTTGACCTGGAGCTGCGTCAGCACAGGCTGCTGCAAAGAGCTCGCAGCGCCGGACTCCTGTCACAGGTGAGAGAAACGACCAATCAGAACCCTCTGTTTTAAAACTTTTGCAGAATTGAAGTGACATTTACAGGATAGCAGATCAACGCTTCTCTTTTAATATTATCCTTTGCTGTGTCAGCACACATGCAGGCATGATTTTAGTCTTCCCTCCTCTTTTGTGTCTTTGTTGGAGAATTAACCTCCAGCAGCCGTAACAACATGTGCCCTGCTTCAGCTGAAGAACTGAAGCTAAGCAGGTTTGGGCTTGGCTTGTACCTGGATGGGAGACTTCCTGCTGGAAGAGGTGTTGGTGGGCCAGTAGGGCGTTGTCTCATATCTAGTTTTAATAGGTGTGTTTGATTTAATGCGGCGCAGTTCTGACTTCACGTGATACATGCTGGTTAGAAATTGTGTCCGACTTTCACTGGCGCTGCAAAACGTCACCATGTCACGTGACATTAAAACCTCACGGGAGCAAGGCGGCCGCAGTTGCTTTTGTCCGACTGCAGAAAGTTGGTAACACACTATTGTGTGACCTGCAGCTCACGTTAGACTATCAAGTCAGTGAAAGTCAGCCGCCGTCATCTCAAACGCACTTAATAATAAAATCTGAATGCCAGAGTGCAGTGATGGGGGCGCTGTGCTGAGGGAGACGCCGTCCTTCAGATGAGACGTTAAACTGAAGTCCTGACTCATTGTGGTCATTGAAGATCATGTGGCAGTTATCCCAAAGAGTAGGGGGTTCACCAGAGTTCTGGTAAAATTCTCAAACTCGCTCGCTCCATCTGGAGCCCCCCCCCCCCCTCCACCACAAGTGTAATTGGCTCTATGTTTCCGTCCCTCTCCACCTCAAGCTGATGTGTGGTGAGCGACCTGTTGCAAATGGCTGCCGTGCATCACCCAGGTAGGCGCTACACATCGTGTGGTGGTTGAGATGAGTCGTCCGTCCTCCCCCCCCCCCCCCCCCCCCCCCCCCGTGACTCTGAAGCACTTTGATGTTTTAAGATGAAGTGCTATATAAATGTAATGCATTAGTATTAAATGTGCATGTGGCTCCTTTTCACCTCTGTGATAAATTAACTCATTTTAATTCAGTTAGAAACTCCTGGACTTTAACAGCTCCTGTGTTTCAGCAGCTTTTCTGCTCATGTTCAAAACTTTCTGCACATTCAGAATCTCTCCCACAGATCTGTGTTCTCTGACAGAAAAAAGTCTGAATATTACAACGAGAATAAAATCGTAACATTTACTTTACTTCTGATCAGGCAGAAATCTACAGAGCTACCGGTCAGACGGAAAGACGCCACACTGCAAACTGATCTCAAGTCTAAATAACTGGAGACTGCCAGGAAATACTAAACATGCACATCTGACTCCAACAACCTGTTCTATTATACTGACTTTATTCTTTATCACTTTTTTCTCATAAGGTGACTTAGTTTGGTCTAACAGTGGCCCTAATTCTCCTTCATAGTTGACAGAATTCCTCCTTTTGGTTTATGTTGTTCTCTTGCTAATTTGCAGCGGACTGTTTTTATAACAGAAACACTGACAGACAACAGTGGTTATATTTAACTTTTTAATCTGATTTGTTGCTGGGGACAATTCAGCAGTTGCTGGATATTGTCCCTTCTCTCCCTGCCTAATTCTAGGCCCATGTGATAAAGTCGAAAGCTCCAGAACAGCTACAGATTTCCTGGTCCAGGCAGGACTAAGACTAAATCTGACATCTGTTCTGACAAACCGTTTATTAAAAACCTGCTGTTGTTTTTCAGGACTGGAGTAAACGTGCGGTGGAGGACCTGCTGGCTCAGATGTCTCTGCCAGAGGCCGACGCCCAGCGGGAGGCAGCAGTCGTTTCCATGGCAGCAGGAGGAAGAATGAACCTGGAGCGGTCCGTCGACCCCCCCAACAACCTGCCCCCCCGTGAACGCAAAGCTGGCTGCAAGAATTTCTACTGGAAGGGCTTCACGTCCTGTTAAAGTTAAAGGTACCTGACTTCCTGTTTACGCCCCGCCCAGGTACCTGACTACCTGTTTACGCCCCGCCCAGGTACCTGACTACCTGTTTAAGCCCCGCCCAGGTACCTGACTACCTGCTCAAGCCCCGCCCAGGTACCTGGTTTTCTTTTTATGCCCCGCCTATGTAACTTCTGTGTCTCACATGTCCTTGTTGTTTTGTTCCCAGATGACACCTCGCCTTCATCAGACCAGTTGACCAATCCCAGATTACCTGACCTTCACCTGAGCAATTTCACGGACCAATCAGCAGCTGTCTGGCTGCAGTGTACCAGAATAATTAATGTAATTATCAATTAAAGAGAGAAATCAGTTTGTGGCTCCGCCTCCTGTCTGTCCGGAGTTTGAATCAGAATATTCAAACATACAGGTGTAGATCAGATTAGAGATTATTAGAGAGTCTTTAGAGATTACAGCAAACAGATCTGAAACACAAGTTACACTGAAACAATCTGTCAATTAACCATCAGCTGAACATTAATTGTAGTTTTATAATTGATCCATCAGTTTAGTTAATTTCCAATTCAATGTTACCAAACAGAGACTTTCAGAATGTTCAGATCTTTGTTTTCATGATGCTGTTGAACATAAATCTGAAATCAAAGCCTTCGCTGAGCATTTCTTATTGTTAACATTTTATGGACAAAAAAAAAGAAGTGATTTGAAAGAAAAATCAAAAGTCAATAACTTTTATAATTGAGGACATTTAAAAATTATGTTTGCTGTATGAGCTTGTTACTGGGAGGACTGGGAGAAGTTTTGGGAGTAATGGTGTGAGAAGAACCGTTGCTGAGGGCTCCGCAGCGCCCCCTGCTGGTCACAGTGATAACAATTATTGACTTGTGGACGAACGCATTGGGGGGAAGCTAACGAACGCTAAAGATCAGTGTCGGACATTTAACTGAAAAGCGGACGGTCGGCCAAAAACAGGACTCTCAAACAGGAGACCGGCGTTTGTTTCCTGTCTTAGACAAACATTTAACAGTAAATGTTTTTATTGAAGTTGTGTAAGTTTAGTAACGTATTGTGAAGGTTCTCAGTCTTACAGGTCATAGTTATCCAAGGAAGATTAAAATCAAGGGCAACTGGACTTGACGCCCCTCATCCGAGAGACTTCTTCAGTTCTGACTGCCTGGTAGGGAAACTCAGCTCTTTACTCTCTGTGGGTTCGTGGTCAAGATGAGGGACGAAATGTCTTTGAGAATCTCCAACCAAGTCCAGTTGCCCTTGATTATAATTTTTCTAGGATTAATTAACGCTGTTATTTTAAGCAAAACCACAATCTTTTCCTAAACCTAACCCAGTGGTTTTGGAGCCTTCACCCAACCAAACTACGACGTTAAGAACGTGCCGTTTAAAAATTGTGAAGTCTCGCAATGTTGAAGAAGATGGATGAGAGACTGATTCTCGCCGTCTGTGACCTCACTGAACAGTTATCAGGACATTAAAAGGAGGGCGTTTGCATGACTAGATTTTTCAGCTATATCAATAATACATAAATTATAATAGCCTATCAACTAACTTTACTTTTACTACAACTTTATGAACCCAAAGTAAACATTTTGCTGTGATTTAATTGCAATAAACGGATCAAACTGATGCCGAAATAACGACAATATAACCTAGTTCAAGTACAACGACAGTTGGAATAAAGTTACAGACACATATTTTCTGAACTCACCAGGTAGTTCAACTTCCTCACTTTCTTTTCTCCAAGTAATGTCCAGTTTTGTCCGGTTTTTATATAAATATGAAGTCGTAGTCCAGCAGAGCTCTGACGCTAACAACAACAACAACAGTGGAACCGGATGTGCACGGAAGCTGCTGAGAAGCTCCAGTGAAGATAAATCAAGCTGTAATCCCTAAAACTAAATTAAAAAGCTAATTTAATAAAAGCAGTTAACTCTGAGCTCCTCCTGCGGGTAAACGGCGTAGCAGTCAGAGCAGAATCCAGACCGACTACGGGGGTTTATTTGTCTGAAAGCTGCAGCGCTGCTCCCGCCTCTTTCTCCCCGTACTTTCAGCAGCTCTCCGTCGGGCAGCGGATTTTCAATCTCCCGCTCTGACTGGTCCTCTCCACGCAACACTCTGAAGCCTTGGGGGATGTACGGACAATCACAACGCTGATAGGCTTTCACAACTCAGCGTCATACGACTTTCTCGCTTGAGATGAAAATATTCAACTCATGTGAATTCCTTCGCGTCGCCGGCACCGCCCTCTTCGCGTCACTTCGCGCCGCCCGACAGGAAATCGGAGCTCAACGCGTCTTTGCATTGACTTTGTATGTAAACTCACCGAACCGAACGTTCGCTTCACTTTTGGTCTGAAAGCACCATTACACGTACAAAAACGATGCTTAAGGCTACCCAGGGTGTTAAAAAGCAGCGCCAAGGGATCTTGACCAAGGGTCCACATGTGACAAGTTGGGTACTTGTTGCAGCAACATTGTGTGTTTTGCTGCCCTCTCTGGTTGAAAGTTTCACCTTCACAACATGTGTTAAGTTTTCTACGTCAGCATCCTGATGTGACTGAGTCACGTCAGCACTTCAGATAAAAGCTGAAGGAGGAGCTGCTAACAGGAACAATGTTGATGGTCCAGTTCACGTGGAGCTTATAGACACAACCAAAATAAGTGGTTCTTACTTCTTACTACTTCTTACATAAAACCAAAATAACGCTTAATTCTTAAAACACAAGTATCTCCTGTCAGCAGCAGAGATGAGATTTTTCTAATAAAAAAAATAGCCCTTCGATCATAAAGAGCAATAAATCATGATCTTCAGTCTCCCGTTTAATCACAACAAACAAATCAATCAAAACACATGAAAGAACGTAACACAGAACTTTGACTCTTTTTATAAAAATCAGAAAGAGGTTCATTACCTAGAAGTATTTTACACGTACAACAAATTTGCTATGTGGAGTAGACATAAATATACAGGTGACATATGTGTAAAAGAAAAAAAAAGAAATCCAATGTGTTAGTTATTTACTTTTACTCTGGATTTGTGTTGTGTAAAACACATTTCAGGGAGAGAGGGTTTGTGTAAATGTATAAACATAAAATAGACAAAATGTAAAAATATAAAAGTATAATAAGGAAAATTTTCAATATAGAAGTTTGTGCAGTCATATGCAATATATCGTATATAATATATATAGTAATAGTTCAATCATTTTAGTCATCACAACAGCCTAAATACCCAGAAAGGACACGATGTGCAGTGGTGAGCGTGCACGTGGACAGCCTCCCTGCGATGCTGGAAATAGATTCCTGCATGCGTGACTGGGAGGAGAGCTGGGAGGTCTGGGAGTGATCAGCATTTGAACAGAGAGAGAGGGTCAAGTCTAATTAACCTTTAATGGAGATCAAGAGAGAGAGCAAATATTGACTCGACCCATTAAACACTGCTGAGAGTGTGTGTGTGTGTGTGTGTGTGTGAGTGTGAGTGTGTGTGTGTGTGCTGTTACACATGAAACACTTAAATCTTTAGCGCAAAGTTACTCAGACGTGTCTTTGAACGTACAAACCCTCTCACTAATGTAAACGAAACTGCTGCCCCGCCCACTGCAACAATCCAAGCCACGGGATTGGTTGCCGCTACCACTCACAGGTTGGTTGACAGGGTTAATGCAGAGAGACTATAACACAGCAGCTTTATATTGTACAAGATTCACTTTGAACAACTTTAGTAGCAGTAGGCGTCTGGTTTAGTAGAAGTAAAAGAAGTGAAATTTGCGCAGCGTGTAACATTATCGCCCAGTTTCTTTATTTCTACAGCTGCTTTTATCTGGATCAAACAGACATAACGTGCAAATAAACATCACTTTGTCCGTACTAACCGCAAAGGTTTGACTTTGTGATACTAAAGGTTTGTTTAACAGAATAATCACTATTGGGGCCAAACAAGTGTTTGCAGTTTATAGCGTAACCAGGTCTGACCTTTACGTGATTATAGCCAATGACAGAAGCCTGTTGTTTCCAACGGATTATGTGTTTGGTAGGCGTATGTCTAATATCCTTATTTACATTTAGAAAACAGACTGTAGCCTATTATTAACATGACTTACTGCTGAGTTACATATAAAATAAAGACATGATCTCTTTTGCAATTATCCTTATTACTCTACATTATTTAACTTGCTGTGTACCAACAAATCCAGGCTGTTTTACCTGTTAAAATACTTTTAAATGGCCAAAACAACACAAAAAATGCAGTATTCCACTTGCCAGAAAGTGACTGCAGGCTCTTCTTATTGACTGAAAGCTAGTTTCTTCCTCAAAATGACATTCAGAAGAGTTATGTTTGACAGATTATGAAACCGAAATTGTCCCCCGTTTTATTTCATATATAATAATATTATATTTTTAATGACATACTGACCACCAAACCAAAAATGTCCCCGGTTTTCATTTCAGAATTCTGGTCACCTTATACAAAGCACGGGGCACTTCCGGTCGGCTCGGGGGCATTGCGAGGCTACCCAGCCGACCAATCACAGAGCTTACTGTCCACGTCGATTCCACGTGTAGTTACATTGTCCCGCACTCCTTTTAGCCCCTGAACGCTCCGTGACTTGTTGTCAGACTGGTATCACGGCGTCTGATCTGTGTTGTCGTTTCAGGAAAGATGGATGTCTGTTTGTATTCCTCTGCAGCTGATTGGAAACAACAGTTTGACACAGTCGGAGTTAAAGATTAAAAAAAGTTGATGTGATATCGGCTGTCTGTGTTTGTTTGTCTGACAGGAAATGACAAACTCCTGATAAACACTCAGCTCTACGGCAACATTCATAACTGTGATTCTGAGATACATAAATAAAGTCGACAGCTTGGTTTGGCTTAAAAAGATGAAGCACAGGTGAAAGTGTAGTTTCATTGGAGATGGTCAGAGTTCGATGCAAAATAGTCCCATTCTGTTACCAGAACAGAGACGCAAGTTGACATGACAACCCGTTCTCCCTCGGCGTCAGTCTGTAACGCACTGTGGATCCCTGTAGCGTCATAGTTCAACGCAGTGGGGGGGCTGTTGCGTCAGTTTGTGACGGTAAAGGTAGGTATATGATATTTAAAAGAAAAGACCAACACATTCTCATCTCAATGCGTCATAACTGACGCTTTTAGACAGCGTGACAAAGCATAAGGATTTTACGAACGTCCTCCTACCTGCTAGCAGCTGTAGGGTTAGCCGGTCGACATGCATAAAGTCAGTGACTTAGGTTTTCTGATGGTGATGGTAAGGGTAGGGGCTTCGGTGGGCTGTCAAAACCTTTATCACTGCTAGCTAACTAGCACTTCCGGTCTGTACAGGACGCCACAGAGCTTCCGAAAGCGTGTCACACAGACGCTAAAGTTAAAATAAGCTGTAATTTTTGCAATTTATATATATATATATATATACATACATACACACTCACCTAAAGGATTATTAGGAACACCATACTAATACTGTGTTTGACCCCATTTCGCCTTCAGAACTGCCTTAATTCTACGTGGCATTGATTCAACAAGGTGCTGAAAGCATTCTTTAGAAATGTTGGCCCATATTGATGGATAGCATCTTGCAGTTGATGGAGATTTGTGGGATGCACATCCAGGGCACGAAGCTCCCGTTCCACCACATCCCAAAGATGCTCTATTGGGTTGAGATCTGGTGACTGTGGGGGCCATTTTAGTACAGTGAACTCATTGTCATGTTCAAGAAACCAATTTGAAATGATTGGAGCTTTGTGACATGGTGCATTATCCTGCTGGAAGTAGCCATCAGAGGATGGGTACATGGTGGCCATAAAGGGATGGACATGGTCAGAAACAAAGCTCAGGTAGACCGTGGCATTTAAACCATGCCCAATTGGCACTAAGGGGCCTAAAGTGTGCCAAGAAAACATCCCCCACACCATTACACCACCACCAGCAGCCTGCACAGTGGTAACAAGGCATGATGGATCCATGTTCTCATTCTGTTTACGCCAAATTCTGACTCTACCATCTGAATGTCTCAACAGAAAGAGACTCATCAGAACAGGCAACATTTTTCCAGTCTTCAACTGTCCAATTTTGATGAGCTCTTGCAAATTGTAGCCTCTTTTTCCTATTTGTAGTGGAGATGAGTGGTACCCGGTGGGGTCTTCTGCTGTTGTAGCCCATCCGCCTCAAGGTCGTGCGTGTTGTGGCTTCACAAATGCTTTGCTGCATACCTCGGTTGTAACGAGTGGTTATTTCAGTCAAAGTTGCTCTTCTATCAGCTTGAATCAGTCTTCCCCATGATTGTGTAGCCTACAGAACTAGACTGAGAGACCATTAAAGGCCTTTGCAGGTGTTTTGAGTTAATTAGCTGATTAGAGTGTGGCACCAGGTTTCTTCAATATTAAACCTTTTCACAATATTCTAATTTTCTGAGATACTGATTTTGGGGTTTTCATTAGTTGTCAGTTATAATCATCAAAATTAAAAGGAATGAACACTTGAAATATATCAGTCTGTGTGGAATGAATGTATACATTATACAAGTTTCACTTTTTGAATGGAATTACTGAAATAAATCAACTTTTTGATGATATTCTAATTATATGACCAGCACCTGTATATGGGGAGCCCTAAGATAAGTTTAGAGAGAAAGATTTTTATAGTTTTTGGTTGAAGTAGTAAAATGCTAGATTAGTATGTTTGGGGTAAGATGCCCCCTTACCCCACTCTACCCTAATAAGCAGCAAACCAAAGACTGCAGATCTCTGGCGCTATAATCTTTGATTAGACTGACAGGACAGCTCATTCGGTGGTTGCCTAGCAACATGAAAAAAAACCGCAGCGCGCTGCTCCAAATTCAACCAAAAAAAGGCGCTGCTGTGCGCCTCGCGTTCTCGAACCTGCAAAGCACTTTCAGTCTGATCGGGGCCTTACTCAAACTGGATCCAATTTCATCGTCTCTCCTGAACCCGACCGCCTACACAGATCCGGGACTGCGGGTCTGAACAGTTGGGAGCTGGTTTTATCTCTGAAATACTAAATGACTCTGTAGGCCTGTACTGGTTTTACTGGGCAGCTTCAGAAGGTTTGAAGAGTTGAAGACGTTAGATGGATTCAGCTGCAGGACTCACAGAAGAGAGGAAGTGTTTCACAGAAGTCGTGATGTTCGTCATTCTGTCCCCGTCCGGCTGAGATAATAAACATGTAAGTATGTGTGAAACGCTCCTTTAATGTGTTCAAAGGTCAAGTCGGGGGGGCTCTGCATCACGCCAAGGAGCCGACCAATAAAACGCCTCGCTGTGCGTCGACCAATCAAACGCACGGCTGGAGGTGAATGTGTCCGTCAGTCCGGACTAATCAATGAGCAGAGACACAGCGGGCGTGTGTCCGTCAAACGCATACACACGCTGATTCGCCTCGTCCACACGATTAGCAGGTCAGCACACACCATGTGACCCCCCGCCGGCGCCCAGCGGGATTCTGGGAGAGCTGCTTAGACAGACAGACAGAGAGAAAGTGTCCTCCTGACAGGAAGTTAAAGACTCAAAAAGTGGTCTGGAGAAGGAGACGAGACGAAGAGAGAGGGGAGAGGAAACAGGGAGGGGAAACAAGGAAACAGGGGGACAAGACGAAGAGAGAGGGGAGAGGAAACAGGGAGGGGAAACGAGGAGACAAGGAGACGAGGAGAGAGGAAACAGGAAGGGGAAACAAGGAGACAAGGAGACAAGGAGACGAGACGAGGAGAGAGGGGAGAGGAAACAGGGAGGGGAAACAAGGGGACGAGACTAGGAGAGAGGAAACAGGAAGGGGAAACAAGGAAACAAGGAGACAAGACAAGGAGAAAGAGGAGGAAACAAGGACAGGAAACAAGGGAAGAGAAGAGGGAAAACAATTATATAAAACAAGGTAAAAAGTAGAGGAGACAAGGAGGAGGAAACAAGATGAGGGGAGAGGAAACAAGGAGGAGGAAACAAGGGAAGAGGAAGGGAGACAAGGAAAGAGCAAACAAGGACATGAAACAAGGAAACAGAGAAGAGGGAAAACAAATGAGGAATGAAATGAGGAAACAAGGAGGGGAAACAAGGGAACAGGAAAGAGCAAACAAGGATGTGAAACATGGTAACAAGGAAAGAGGGGAGACAAGGAAAGAGGAGAGAGCAACCAAGGACATGAAACAAGGAAACAAGCAGAGGAGCAAATGAGCGAAGAAAGGAAACAACGAAAAAGAAGAGAGCAAACAAGGACATGAAACGAGGGAAGACGAGAGAAGGAGTGAGGACAGTAGAGGAGAGGAGACAAGGAAATGAAATAAAGAGAGTCAGCATTAGAGGATCGAGATCCCCGATTGGTTCTTTAGTGTGTGATGTTAATCAGCTGATGCAGATTCTCAGTCGTGTTTCAGTTAATGGAGGAGAAGTAACGAGGACACTGCTGTGTGTCGTCATGGAGACGTGATCGCAGCAGCAGTTTGCGTCTCAGCAGGTCGTCCTCCGACCCCCGAACCTGAAGACCTCTGATCAAACTTAGAAGTACATTATTTACTGCGGTGCATTCAGGGGAAATACTACATCACTACATTTGCCTGACAGCTTTAGTTAGTTGTTGCTTTACAAATTAATTTTACAGTTAATTACAGTTTTCCAAACTCTGCACACAGTCAGCAGCAGTCAGCGTGACTAAACTGTAAAATGCATTTCACATTTCAAACCCAAACCTCTGTGTATTTTCACTGCATTTACCACATGTACATAGACAAAGCAACTCAGGGCCCGTGTCCACCAGAGCGCTGTTTTCTGACGCCAGCGTCTTTTTTCAATTCATCGCAATGGGAGCGCCGTGTTTTTAAACGCGGGGAAAAACGCTGCGCTCGTCACTTTTTAGTGTCCAATTACAGTAGAGGAGGGGGCAAGGGGCGGGACAAATACCACACCGTAGCAACGGTTTGTCAAAGCAGGAGTGAGCCCAAACGCATGACACTGTGAGCTGAGATTGAGATCCAGGGTTTATTAATCCCAAGCACGACAAACAGAACAGAACTCACGGGAACAGGAAACTGGTAACATCCCAGAGCAGCAACTGGTAGATCACCAAGAACTGCAACCAACAATGAAAACAGACTGAAGTAGGGATTAAAGAGAACACAGAGCAGACACGGGCAAAATAACACAGAAGTACACAGACCAGGAGTAAACTATAGTACAGGACTAAGAACTAAGACACTAAGATACCAGACAAGACAGATACTAAGTAACTTAAAGATGCGGATGAATAATAATCATAAAGGCTACACAGAGACTAAAGCTGAATTATCAAAATCAGATTAAGTATTGAAACTAGCAAGGAACATAAATTGACATCTAGCAAACAGACAGAACTCAAGCATGACGGTACAGAAACTAATACATGAGACTGGAACAGGACTGAGATCCGGAAAATACCAAAACACCAGCTGATGGATAATAAGATAAACAACAACATAGACTACATGACAGATACAGGCACACAGCGAGACACGGTTACTATGTTGGGGCCGGGCTTCGTCCAACCTCAGCTCTCGGACCAAACGGTGGTAGGCTACCCCCCGAGATGCCCGCTAGCGCTCCCCGCTGGGCGTTTTCAGAAGAGCAGCTGACCGTTTTGTTTTGTTCTGGAACAGATAGTTTGTTTCGAATCAATTTGAATACGTCACTAACTCATGCGTGCAGGTTACGCTTTGCATTGTGGGACATCTCCATCACAACAGCAACATTAAAATGAATAGCGGGTTGACTTGGTGCTGCGAGGAGCTGAAACGCCTCATAGATATTTGGTCAGAACAACACATCTCATGACATTTATTCATTTAGCTGACGCTTTTATCCAATGCGACTTACAATTACTATACGTGTCAGAGGTCGCACGCCTCTGGAGCAACGAGGGGTTAAGTGTCTTGCTCAGGGACACAATGGTGGAACCCAGGTCTCCCACACCAAAGGCAAGGATCTTATCTATGCGCCATCACCACCCCCATCTCCCAGATGTGGGACGCCACAAGAACAAGTCTACAAAATGGTTAGCGATAAAATGAAAGAGAGGGGTTGTGCCGCGCAAAAAAACTCTGACAGCAGTACATTATATAACACATTAACCACAACAACATACCCCAACAAATTAGCAGAATACGCTGCTGAAGCTCCACGTTGACGAGCGATCTTTTGGCATTGGTTGCCAGGCAACACATTCATTTGTTCCAGTTCATGGGTCGGCTGTGTTCTCACTGCAAACGAACCGCTCCAGGGACCAGAGACCACCTCTTCTGGGCGATCTCGGCCCGGTTGTTTTGATCCGGATCAGAGTGCGATTGTTGTGTTCACATATTTCCAAACGAACCGGGCCAAAGGAACAGCGTTTCAGAACAGCGTCTCCAATCGACGCAGGTGTGAAAGCACCCTCACATTTGACGAACAACATACAAGCATCAGTAAAGTAAGAGATCCACGAGTGACGATAGATGCTAGTTAGGGCAGCAACAAATGCTACCGGTTTACGTACTATTGAATTTATTAAATTAAAGAAGTCAAAATGCATAAACTTCTATTTGTTTTTATTCCATTTTCATTATTATTTGTGCAGCACCTTTCACACAGAAGCAGTCAAAAGCGTTTAACAAACTGTAAGGTGAAGAAATGCAACTTAAAAATACAATCAAAAGCAAAATGAAGTCAAATATAACAAAATCAGCTTTTTAAAAATGTGATAAAATGAAATAAAATACAAATAGATAAAAATAATAATAGAGCAGAAATAAAGTGACTGACAGCATGAGACGTTGTTTAATGTTTAAATGTTTAGTTGAAGTTCAGTCTCTCCTCTCTGCTCTGTTCGTTAACTCAGATCAACAGGCTGGACCAGAAAACGGACAGCCGCTGTAATCTGACCAGACACGGAGCCATTTCCCTGGTAACAGCCTTGGACAGGTGTGAAATGTGTCCCGTCGCCTGCTGTTAGCTAGCTGACAGCTGAAGCCCCGCCTCCTCCGCGGTCGGTGCTGACGGCTCACTGCGTCTGGAGACAGGAGGCTGATGGTGATGTTGCCGTGGTCACCAGGTGTGGCGGTGGGTGTGATTTCTTATGATGGGATTTACGTTTTGAGTGTCAATCACGAATTATTTTAGTGTACATGGACATAAAGAAGTCACAAATAATGAAAATTCAGCCTGGGGTAGTCTATATTATATAAAGATATTAAAAGAGGACCAGATGTTGACAGTTTTCAACCTTTTTGTTGATGGGTTAAAAAAATTTAATGATTTAATGACAAAAAACTTGTAGTGAAAAAATACAAAGTTAGGTTTTTTACTGCTGAATTTACAATTGCCATTAGAATAAATACATTTATTATAAAGTACTCATTTCGTCCGACGAGCACATGAATGCACAGTGAGCCGTTGGTTGCAATTCTCAACCCTCACCACTAGATGTCACTAAAACCTTTAAGATTACCCATCAACTCCGAGGACACAATGTCCACCTGCTGCCTGATAGATCCCACCTACTGACAGGTGCCATGTTATTCACTTCACCTGTCAGTGGTCATAATGTTATGGCTGATCGGTGTTTGAGTTCCTCTAGTCTAGAAAACGGTACGCATGTTTATTACATTAAGTAATTAAAAGAAGATTTTTTAAAAATAAATGCCTCCCGTCATCTTCCAACAGCTGCTGCTTCCAGAAAATTTGAATTGAATTTCTGTTTATACTTTATTTTACGTTAAAAAACAATTATTACATGTAAATATATTAACACACAGTCCTTACTGGTGGTTTTTATGAATCTGAAGTATATGAAAAAGAAAACAACAAGAACCTACTGAACAATATTGATTCCTTAAGAAACAAGAGACCGCTTAGCTCATAGGTGTCATTCACACCGGGGACGCTGAGGACACGTCCCCACCGCTTTTTGAAAGCATTTGCTAAAAGTTTTGTGAAAATTAGCAACAAGAAATGTTAAATAAAAAATAAAAATTCTATCGGAAAGGTTTACTTGCACAACAGGAAAACATGAAATGCAATGTAAATATAGAAGAAACAGATCTGCATTGACCAAAAAAAGTAACTTAGGCTAAAACAAGCTGCTGATTACTGCATTATATCCCAAAAATAGTTTTGACATCCTGATTTGTCACCGGCCACATGAATTTTGTTTCCATTCATAAAAATAAAGACATTTCCATCATAAATTGGTGCAGAAAATGTTTCCAGAACGCAGGAGTTTCTTACTGAGGCCAGTATCGTTTTTCAATTCATTGCAATGGGAGCGTTTTTACAACATGGTAAAAACGGCAGCTGCATGACGAAGTGCTGAGCGTCTTTTCCACGCTGGGCTCTGGGCTTTGAGTGGTTTTTTTCGGCCGCCGAGAGTTGAAAAATGCTCAACTTTGCGTGACAAACACCACACCGAGCCATCTCAGCTCCCCCTCG
Source organism: Micropterus salmoides (assembly GCF_014851395.1). Classification (NCBI taxonomy): domain Eukaryota; kingdom Metazoa; phylum Chordata; class Actinopteri; order Centrarchiformes; family Centrarchidae; genus Micropterus; species Micropterus salmoides. Next base: position 39,485,423 of record NW_024042261.1, read on the forward strand.
CTCTACATGTTTCAGCCTTCTCTTCATGCAGAGCAAGTTGGCCTTCCCTACGCAGAAGTATACAGCAACAAGCAAAGCTATGTTGTTAAGTTGAGGCAGAGCAGCAGGAACATCGGAGAGAAAACCAGATAGGATTTTCCATCAAATATGATCCAGTTTCAGTAAAATCAGTGAATGAAGTCGTGCTTTCGGTCCCAGAAACACTATTTTTCAGCAGCATCATAAAAATTAAGAAAGCTTTTCACTGGACAGTAAATTAATCCAGGCCCCCAGTGCAGGATGATTCATCAACATTTTAAAATCGTTTACCAGGAAATGACACACTCTAAAATGTCTTCAAGAACACCTACAAAACAACATTTTAAGTCAATGACGGACCAGATTCTGCCATATGACTTGTAGGCCCAGTGCAATCACCATATAAAAACATTTAGGCCTAAACATTTTGATTTCACAGGAATGGAACATTTTGTAATTGTATGTTTCTCTACAAATCCACTGAGCAGACCGGCCATCTTTGCTACTCTTGTCTTTATTTGCGTTTTTGGTATTAAAGTAATCCAAAAGTAACTGAAAGTAATCAGGTTACATTACTTTTATTTTCTGGTACTTGGGTTACGTTACTGATAATTGACATTTTCTAACAAGTAATTAGTAATTGTACCGGATTACATTTTTAAAGTAACCCTCCTAACCCTGGTTATGGTGAGGGTAGGGGGCTTCAGGGGCCTGTCAACACCATTAACATGAACGTAGCTAGCTAGCACTTTCCGTCTGTACGAGACGCCTCAGAGCATCAAACAACTACGCTTTGTTACTTTTCTGAAAGCGTCGGCGTTGGACGCCCTGAGATGAGAACGGGCATCAAAGGCCCCTCTGCACGTGTCTGCTGCTGTTGGTCGTGATGGACGGAGCAACACGACTTCCTGCAGCAGGAACGTTTCTGTAAATGTTGTAAACTGCGACGCATCCATGTGTGAAAGAGGAACATTAGAAACAAACAGTAAAGAGATGTTTGTGTTTTCATGCTCGCAGAGCGAAGGTGTGATTAGTGTTTGCAGCGTAACAGCAGGAAAGTGTTTGTACAAACGGTTTCTCTGCTGTGACAGAAGCTTCATTACTGAGTCTCCCACAGATTCAACATATTACTGAACATTAGGACCTCAACAGGGTGTTTATGTGAGTTCAGATAAAAAGATGTAACATCCAGTCCTCAAACATACAAGTCATCACTCTTCAAGTCATCTGTTGGTTGAATTAAAAGAAAACAGAATTTATTTTTTCTTTAAATAAACAGAATAGTGACCGATCGTATTGATCCCGGCTGTCGAGACCAAAACTCTGCTGACTAGAACCAAATGCTAGAGAACAATTAAACAACTAAAACAAGCTCTACAGTTTAGAACCAGACCTGACTGACTAGAACTCAGATGACGACCATCAAACTCGACTGACATGAACTACATTCACTCAAGCAAAACCTGCGGACTACAACTTTACTGACTAGAACCTATCTACTGTCAGGAACCAAACTTGACTGACTAGAAGCAAATTCTACTATAATTTGAGTATTTTCTTGAAATATTTAGACATTTTTTTAAAAAATCCGAAAGTTTTCTCAAAACATTTCATTCTTTACTTGAAATATTTTGATTCTTCTTGAAAAATTCTTACTTTTTTCTCAAAATATTCTAACTTTATCTGTAGAAATGTGCCTTTTATTTTCTTATTTATTTATCATCCAGACCACTTTCTTTAAGTAAGACACATCTGCCCCTCACACAAGAAGGAGGATGTTAAAGTTTGACTGATTTGGTGAAACTGGATCCGTTTGAGAAACTCATCTGAGCAGCAGGAGGCAAAGAAAAAGAAATCTGAAAACGGGTCATTTCACTAAAGCGGGAGCCGGTGGAAACATCATCAATCACCCCCCCCCCATCTACGTGCGGTGATTAGTGACGTCAGCGGGGCTGTATAAGAGCCGCTCTGTCGGGACCGACCCAGAAGATCCGCCGACCCGCAGACAGACAGACAGACAGGTGATGAAGATGGTCTCCTCCTCGCGCCTCCGCTGCCTCCTCCTGCTCCTCCTCTCACTCACAGCCTCCATCAGCTGCTCCTCCGCCGCTCAGAGGGACTCCAAACTCCGCCTGCTGCTGCACCGGACCCCGCTGCTGGGCTCCAAACAGGTCCGGACACCACACAGACAGACAGAGACATTCCTTTAGAGAAACTCTTCTGAAAGACAGAAAGACAGAAAGACAGAAAGGAAGAAGGTCCTCACGACCTCTGCGTCCTCTTTACTTCTCGCTTCAGCCTAATCCGGTTTTTTAAACATACAAAAGAAAAACTGTAGAAACGTGTGTTTTTGTTTTATAAAAGCAATATGACTTTTATTAAACCACAAAAATCTCACTTAGTTAAGGAACCTGCTTTTCAGAAGCGTCCTGCTGCTGGAGAAACAGAGTCACAGTCCGAGAGCAGAAAATATAAAAGCCAGATGCGATATTAAAATCAGGAGTAAGATTTCTATTTAATTAATTAACTTAAACCCTGTGCCGTTAAAGGAGAAACATATTTAAAAACTATTTTTTTTATCTAAAGCAAAGCACTATATTCCTTTATAAAGGAATGAATCGTGCAGGGAAGTGTCCTGCATGTGTAATGTGTTTTTACTTTCTTTATCTCTTTTTAATAGCTACTTTTAGAGGCGTTTTTATATTTATTTAGTTGGTTGCACTTTACTGACGTTGCACTGACTGCATCCAACGGACAATGAACATTCTGCATCTGTAAATAGGCCACAGTTTCAGTTTGTTTTTGAAAACCTGCACACTTTAAGGTTTTATGTCAGATTAAATGTTTTGATGCCATACAATTTATTTTCATTTTAAATGTTTGATTCATTCATTACAGAACAGAAAAGTGGAAGCTGGTATTTAATCCTGTAAAAAAACAAAAGTCATCGGTGAGAAAAACAACAGAGTGAGAAACAAGATGTGATTTAACTGTTTAAACTTCTCTCTGATCTGATTTAAAGATTTAAAGTTAATGTAAAGACAGACAGAGTGAGACAGCTGAGTCACAAACTAAACTTTATTTAAAACAAAATTTCAGATGGTGAACATTTGGTTTTATTTTGTAAACTTTAGACACTGAATAAAATGAAGACTAATCAGTAGATTAACTGATCAGGTGAGAGACAGTAAAAACCATCTGTGATGTTTTATAATGTCATTTATTTCCTGACGTCTGCTGGACTGGTCAAAAACCACAGTTATTTAGAACAAACTGCCAATAATTAAGTCCATTGACTTTATTAATTTGGCATCAAAAACAGATTTACAAATGATTTGGATTCAAATGTACACAGTAATAAAACGCTCTCACACATTATGTGTCTATCTTAAAGTAAGAGTCAATAGAAGTGATTTAATTTAAAAGCTTTTTTTGTTAATAAAACGAACATGAATTTGCTGAAACAGCCGTCAGTGGTGTGATGACCAAACAGTTTCTCCTCCATTGTCATTATCTGCCACAATTTATTAAAACTACGGAAATAAAAAAAGAGCAACTGTTTTATTATTTAAACTATCGATTAATCTGTTGATTATTTTGTCCAGTGATAAATTAACTGTTTTGTCTATAATTTATCTCAAAGACTGAACTTGTGCTGTCACTGAGTCCAGTCAAATACTGTTCTTGGTTACTCTACTATTGTACTTTACTACTATCTATTTGAATCCTTTAGTTACTTTGTATCTTCAGATCCAGAATATAATCCAATAATTGAATATAGATTATCTTGAAACGGGCCATTCTGCATCACAATGACTACTTTTATTTTGATGCTGATACTTTTCTACGTCTACTTAAGTAAAGTTTTCTTGTAGTGCAGTTTTTCCACATTTTACTGCTTCTGTCTGACGTGAGGCTGGATGTGAGAGTTTTGCAGAAATCTTTGGCAACTATAACGTCACAGTTTCTCTTGTTTTCATCAGTGGCAATTAAATTCAGGTGAGTGCTGGAGCTCACTGCCTTGGAGTTCAGCGTCCTGTCGGTGTCGGCAGCTTAAAGAGTTTGACTTTAAAGCTTCGTACCTCTGTTTTATTATTGAGGCGTGAATCAGCTTCAGCAGTCGCTTGTGTTTCCCTGAAAGCGCCTCTAGTGGCCGCGTGAATTATAACTGAGATGCTTCATCACGACGTCATTTTCAGGTTTGCATTAAAAAACTGACCAGAAAAGCTCGTAACGCTCGTTTTGGAAGGAAATGAGACCCCAAGATTAAAGAAAATAAAGTGTTCAACGTTAAACTCGCTTGTATTCGTCTTTGTATTTATTGTATCTTTCATTGTTTTAATATGTTGTCGTTTCTCTCAGGACATGTCTCGGTCCTCGCTGGCGGAGCTGCTCCTGTCGGACCTCCTGCAGGTGGAGAACGAGGCTCTGGGGGAGGAGAACTTCCCTCTGGCTGAAGGAGAACCTGAAGACATCCATGTTGATCTGGAACGAGCCGCCGCCGCCGGCAGCGGGCCGCTGTTCGCCCCCCGAGAGAGAAAAGCCGGCTGCAAGAACTTCTTCTGGAAGACCTTCACTTCCTGCTGAGATCCTCGTCATCTTCATCCTCCTCCGTCTTCATCACACACTGTACAGAAAGTGAACGGATCTGACCATCAGCGATTAGTTTGGATGGATTGTTTAGATTTTTCTGAGCTGATTCTTTCTGAATGTAAACTTGATGAAACTATTTTTAATTGTTGGTTTGAATAAAATCTGTTTGAGACAAACGCTCTGTCCTGTCTGCTGGAGGAGGAGGAGGAGGAAATGAAAGTCTTCATCGGGAGGAAGAGCTGCACATTAACAGCTGAGAGCCAACAGTAAAACAGTTAATGAAGCTCAATAAACAGAGGAGACGCCAAATTTATTTATTTCGTTTTTAATCAGTTGTTTCTTCCCGATCGTCACACTGATAAAAGATCAGATAATAAAAGCAGACTTATTGATCCCTGAGGGTGAACATTCACAGGTTAATGTTACAGCTGCACAGATCCTCAGACCAGAACAAGAGGAAACTAAGATTAAAGTCATGACATTTAAAAGCCAAATATATTTGCATTTAGTTATTTATTTTTATTATCAGGAAAAACAGATGACCAGCAGGAAGTTCCTGCTGCTGCTCTTTGAGGACAGAAAAAAGCCCAGATTAATCCAGCATAAAGAAAAATGACTAATAGTCATTACCCAAAAACATTCATAATGCAGAAAGGCTGAGTGACAAAAGTGTTTTTGGCCGAAAACAGCAAGAAATTTAAATTTAAAAAGTAAATGTATACTGAGATGATTAAACAGAATTTGAAAGGCTGAGATCAGAGATTGGTTATTAAAACATTCAATTTATTTATGAAGCACATTTAAAGATATGTAATTAAAAACAAAAAAGCAGACATGAAGCCAACAGGGCAGATTAGCACGAGTGTCCTTAAAGTGACTCGAACACCAGAGAATAAAAATACATTTTAAGACGACACTTCAAAGTCTCTGCAGTTGGAAACAGCATAATGGAGCCAATCAGTGCAAAGCGTTATAAACATGGTTCAGTGACTGCAGTTTTTATCCAGATGAAGGAAATACCTGTATAAATGTGTACAAAGAAGAGAGTATTTCTGATGTGGAAACTGGGATTTTATTCTAAACATGAGAGTATCTGGACAGAAAAGGGATCTTTGACCATGATTATTATTATTATTATCATTAAAAGCAGGTGAAGGTCAAAGTGAAAGAGGAAGAAGGTTAAAGTGCAGATTAACACCTTGCTGTGTGGTTATGTAACGGTTCAGACTGATGAGTCCAAGGAGAACGTTTCAGCTGATCGGCTGGACCGTAGCAGAGCTGTCGCTTCAAAAAGAGACCAAAGTGGAGGATGTTTCTGAAAGATACACAACACGTCCTCAAACCTAAACCACTAAATAGGTCGATTATCAAGTGTCCCAAAACAGCACGTACAAACGTTGGCAAGTCCAGAGAGAGACGCACCAGAAATACTTTGTAGCTGTCTTGTTTTACTTCCTGTGTACCTGCCTCATTCCCCTGATTGTCTTCACCTGTGCCTGATTACCCCCCCCCCCCCCCCCACTACATGTGGTGGTCTGTCTGTTGTTCGGTTCATCGGTGGCTGTTTCCTGGATTTTGTGTTACTGCTGGACTGCCTGATCATTCTCCAGTAAGTTTTCACCTGTTTGTTAATAAATATGGAACAATAGTTTTCCGTGTCAGCTCCTGAGCAGAACCTGAGACGTCACACACAAAGTGCATATTAGAAACTATGTCAGCCCGTCCTCTCCACAGCAACAGCATGTTTTAATTAAATAAGGTTTTCTATATGACTTACGTCACTTGACTTATTTTAGCCCAAACCACCATCTTCTCCTAAACATAACCAAGTGGTTTTGTTGCCTAAATATAACAAAACTACCACCGTTTCACGACGTTTTCCACGTGTTAAACGTCACGCGACTTATGTAACTGAAGGTTCAGTACGCCTGTCGCTGAACTGGTACTGGCCAACGCTCGTTTAGGACATAGGTACGGTGGCCCTGAAGTGCAAACCATAACAGCAATTTGCACACAACACAACAGCAAATCGTCACACCGCGACAGCATTGGTGAGACTGAAAGGGTAGGAACTGCAGTAGATTAGCTACCAGACACAGATGCTTTACGAAATGACAGACAGAGATGTGCAACCAATCAGGACGAGGAGCAGTGTCCAATACGTATCTACTCTTTCCGTTTCAGTCTCACCCATGATGTCGCGGTGTAACGATTTGCTGTCGCACCTTCCAAGAGCAGAAGTCATGAAGTGCATCCCAAAAAAAGACACAAACCGAAGATAGAACAACAGACGTGCAGAGAGAGAAGGGGGGGGGGGCACTGCAGAGCTGCAGCGTCACATTCAAAAGCTATTCTACAGACTGTGGGTACTAAAACAATGGATTTACTGGGGTGGGGGAAGGAGAAGACCTACTGGCAGACTGGGACTTGTGTTTGAGCTCCATCAGAAAATAGTGCACATTTTAAGAAAATCCTGGTGACGGAGAGAAAATCAGCCACTTCAACAGGTGGCGTGGACATGAGCTCAGCGTCCCCGGTGTGGTGGCAGCCATTATACCACACAATTAAGCCATTTGTCAAAAAATATTTGGCGAACTACGTGGGTAATCAACATTGTAAGGAAACATATGAAATATATCATAGAAATGTCAAAATACACTGGAGGAGGGCTTTAAGGAAGTATTTTAACATTATTAGCTAAAGATAATAAATCAAGTTAAACTGCTGTGTTGTTTCGATGCTGTAAACCTCTGTAATGTTAGAGAAACATGATGTCACAAACCTGTCTGCCACGTTCACAGGGAGAGAACGGAAAACTTGGACAAGAAGAAACTGTGTTGAGATTTTGTTGAAGTTACTGATCGGCCGCATGTTTTGGGTCATTTTAGAATCAGTAGGTTTTTTAGTTACTGTTTCTTCTGTATTTGAACTGCATGTAAAATCTTTCTTGAAGCATTTTAATTTGTTACTTAACATTTTAAGAGCATTTTATTAAATTATGCTCATAAAAAGTGACGGGGACAAAATCAGCCTCAGCGTCCCCGGTGTGAATGATGCCTGTGGGTGGCAGCCATTATACCACCGCAGAAGAAGAAGGCACGACGAGATACGGTAAATAAAAGAGCTCCAGTCTAAGCTTATGGTGGAAATATGGCATTTCTGTTGTGTCACGTATTAATGTGAGGAAGGTGACAGTTTCCACGGCACAAACCACCTTTTCCACCGCGGTCAAGTTACTTCCTGCGCCTTATTTTCCCTAATTTGGCTTCAGTTTGGAGCCGAGCCAGGTGAAGTCTGGACCCAGTACTGGCAGCCGCCGTGCTGTCGGGATCATATTTATGTTCATACAGACCTAAAACTGGTCCTCAGCATCGCCACACATGGAGAGAGAGTGTGTGTGTGTGTGTGTGTGTGTGTGTGTGTGTGTGTGTGTGGCAGCTGCTGCAGTCAGATTAGCAGCTCCTTTCATTCATTAGCTCTTTGTTAAGAAAAGCTTTCAGGAACTAAACCTTAATGAGAGCTGATGACTGACAGCTGAGACACACACACACACACACACACACGGGAGAGGGCGTTTATCACAGATGACGAGTCTCTCAGGTCACGTGACAACATCTGAGGTCACATGACAGGCGCTGTCAGTCGCCCATTCACAAACAAAGGCATCCATGTGCAGACGACAGACACACACTGATACACACTTTATCACGTGGCCTCTATATTTCAGCAGTTTTCAGTCAAAAAGTCTTTGTGTTCCTTCTGTTTCCTGTGTTGCTCTGTAGTGTTCTTTCTTGTGTGTCTTGTGCTGATTTTACTTCCTGTCTCACTCCCTGCTGATTGTGAACCCCGGTGCCTTGTTACCCTCACGCCTCCCCGCCGGTCTGCTGTTTGACGCTGGCTCATTATTTGGCTTCCAGTGTCTTGAGTTTGTCCAGTGTCCCTTGTGCCTCTCGTGCAGGTTGGTTGCAGACCAAGGACTCGAGTTTTTGGATTCATTCCGTGTTTCTGAACTGCTGACACCACTTACCTTTTGTAAAGGGGTCATATTCAACACGTTCTCACTCCCGACCTGTCATGTATTGACTCTTGGTCGAGGCCCTTTGGCGTCGCTTGTCAACGCCCTGGGTGCCCCTTTAGCGTCATTTTTGGACGTTTAACGGCGGACTCACACAGGCGGCGTGTGCCCGGTGTTACGAAGCAAATCGCTGCCATTGTAGTCGATGCTTGTGGTCACACCTGAAGCGCCGCAGCGCGTCCCAGAGGCGGCTCTCCGCTCCGCTGCGCAGGTCTATTTTTGATGGAAGACGCCTCAAGCAGCACCGAGCAGATGAGCCGGGCAGGAAGTCAGACCGTATATCAACAATAAACACAGTTAAGACAGACCAGAAAATAAACTATTTAACTATGTAAAATCAATACAAAAATCAAGGACAACTTACCAAATCAACTAAATCTAAACAATTCAACAAAATCAGGCAGGCAAAACGCTCTTATTCTGAAATGCTCCATGTGGCACCTATTTTTTTTTTCCACTTCAAGCACTGTGTAATTTGGTTAGGTTTTGGAAAAGATCTTGGTTTGGGTTAAAATAACTGCGCAAGTTCATTTAAGTCACTTGCGTAACTTACTAAAGTCGCACAACTTAAATACAAATATTTAATGTTGACTTTTTGTTTCATACGGGACACGAACCCCGGTCTACAGGGATCCCCTGTGCGTTACAGACTGAAGCCAATGGGTCCTGACCACCCGTCCATATGTGACGAGTTGGGGAGGGAGAACGGGTTGACAAATCAGGCTTCAGCCGGTAACCCAGAGTCTGATTCTGAAACACAGGCAGAACAACCAGAACCAGGACAGAACCCAGACTGGATCCAGAGTTTCAGAGCGTTGAGTTATTAATCTGTAACACGTTTATCTTTCATAAAGTTTTACCTGAGCTCCGTCTCTACATCACAGTAACTGCCTGGAGGGGCTCTAACGGTATTTTCCACACTAGCCGCTTGGCGAGCATCACGCTGCTTGTTACACGGTGACGCAGAGAGGTTACTGAAGGCTGGACTACAATCCAGCTGTATTCAGATCAGGAGCAGAGTTTTCTGTGGGAGATGGGAACTCCCTTTGGGCTTCTTCACTTTGCAAACCTGTTACACGCACAATAAACATTTATAACACGTTAAAGGAGAGGAGAGAAGCCAAAAAGCAGAATATGACCTCTTTTACAGACCTGTCTTTCTGTGTTCTATCATAATAATAAAAATAATAATTTATTTTTGAAAACAATGGCTGTGTTCTAAACTTCTGTCTCAGAAGGTGTCTAAACGGCTCCAACGATCTCTTCCTGTCTCCTGAGACGCCTTCAAGCTGCCTCAGTAACGGACAGTTTTGAAGGCAGCATCGATGGTGACTTGATGCTGACTATTACCCATAAAGCAGCGCGGCTGCGGGCGCCGTAGCTTTCGAAAACTGGTCAAGATGGCGGACAAACAAGCCGAATTTGTACACAAATCTACGTTTTTAAAAGTTTTTAGTTGTTTTCTCGCTTCTATTTTTGAAAAGCTAGCAAGAACTAAACACTGAACTATCATATCAGCCCGTGACTGTAACCAACCAAGTTTGTTCAGTATGATTTCTGAGGCGTCTGTTAGCCATTTGGCTTTTCAATAGCCAGTTAGCTGATGCTAAGGCTAGCGTCTCAGAAGCGTCTCAGAAGAGACGCAAGACGGCGTGCTGACATCACACGTTGCCGAAAGTGCTGCCCTAGAAGGCTGTTCGAAACTAATGTAAACAGAGCTGCCTTCACTTGAAAGTGATGCCTTCTGAAGCAGCTGTCTGTTACGGTATCGCGGCAGCGAGGCAGCTGCCTTCCGTTTCGAACACAGCCAGTGTCACAAAGGGCTTTCAGAAAAGCGAAGAAACACAGCAAACTGATAAACAGTTAAGGTTTATTTCTTCTTTCCTTTATTTAAATAGGAAATTCCATTGAGATTAAAACCTCTTTTACAAGTGAGACCTAGTCAAGTAAGGGTCAAATAGCAGGATCTAACAAATAACAAGACAACAAATCACAACGTTAGGTGTAACATAACACTAGTAGCCTACAGTTTATAGACAGTACAGCAGTATTAGAACATACATTTATTTAGCAAGCTAATACTGACCACTTCCTTTATTCTCTGAAGTTTGAGCTTAGTCTGCTTTACATTTAAAAAGATGAATTAGCCGTTAGCAGCTCCAGTTAGCTGCTCTGTTAAGCTGCGTTCACACTGAAAGCGAAGTTAATATTAATAGTTAATATAACTCGTCCCCGCAACCCTGTACGCAGGATAAGCGGTTGACGATGGCTGGACGGATGGATGGAATATAACTCACTCGACCGCTGGACATTTTGAGTTTTCACACACACAACGCGATAAGCGAATAAACACAACCTGGGATTCCTACAGCTGTATGAAGCCAAAGAAAACATTTTGCTGTGATTTAATTCCAATAAACAGATCAAACTGATGCTGAAATAACTACAATATGATGCAGATTTGTTAAACATATGAATTCATGCTTTGTCAGGTCTGTCAGCAGGACAGCAGCTTTTAAAATGTTTTCTGAATGGAGTTTGGTTCGATCAGGGCTATGCTACGCTAACCTGTTCACAGTAAAGTACAACGACAGCTGGAATAAAGTTACAGACATATTTTCTGAACTCACCAGGTAGTTCAACTTCTTCACTTTCTTTTCTCCAAGTAATGTCCAGTTTTGTCCTGTTTTTATATAAATATGGAGTCGTAGTCCAGCAGAGCTCTGACGCTAACAACAACAACAACAGTGGAACCGGATGTGCACGGAAGCTGCTGAGAAGCTCCAGTGAAGATAAATCAAGCTGTAATCCCTAAAACTAAATTAAAAAGCTAATTTAATAAAAGCAGTTTACTCTGAGCTCCTCCTGCGGGTAAACGGCGTAGCTGTCAGAGCAGAATCCAGACCGACTACGGGGGTTTATTTGTCTGAAAGCTGCAGCGCTGCTCCCGCCTCTTTCAGCAGCTCTCCATTGGCCAACAGCGTTTCACTCCCCCTCTCTGGTCCTCTCCAAACAACGCCCTGAAGCCATCAGTGACGTCCGGACAATCTCACCACTGATTTGGCTTTCGCAACATCGCGTCAAGCAAATTTCTTGCTCAAGTTGAAAAATTTTAACTCTCGCGAATGAATGTCGTGACAAACACCTCGTTCGTGCCGCCCGGAGCGAATCTTTGCATTGACTTTGTGTGTTATCAAGCTGACCAAAACGCTGGATTCGCTTTCAGTCTGAACACAGCATTAGCTGCTCCTGTTAGCCGTGGGTGTACACCAGTGGTCGATTAATTGGGCTCGATCATGCAACCTTCCAAGCAGGAGTCCCGCACGGTACCGACTGAGCTAAAAATGTTGTAGAAATTGTAGAAAGATTTGAAATAATTGGACTTTTGTTGTGGCCTGCCATGCTTGAAAAAAATTTGGCCCGATGACAGACTTATTTGCTGGCCGCTGATGTACAGCTTTCATCAGATCGCTGTGTTACTGAAGAAAACTCTCAGGCAGGTTCTTTTAAATCAACATCAAACTACCAGGGTGGCCAGCCTAAGGCCTTTTATTGTGGCCAGCCTAAGGCACACCTGTGTAATCCCCATGCTGTCTGATCAGCATCTTGATATGCGACACCTGTGAGGTGGATGGATTATCTCGGCAAAGGAGAAGTGCTCACTAACACAGATTTTGACAGATTTGTGAACAATATTTGAGAGAAATAGGCCTTTTGTGTCCATAGAGAAAGTCTCAGATCTTTGTGTTCAGCTCAGGATAAATGGAGGCAAAAACAAAAGTGTTTATAATTTTGTTCAGTGTGTATATAAAAGTGTGTATTATGAAGGTGAGTCTGCAGGTGTCTTCATTCTCTGCAATGATGTCACACACCTCTCCATCTCGTTAAGAAGCGAGCGTTTCTTTAATAAACAGGAAGAAGCAGCTGCAGCCGCACAAGGAGCCTCAGCCGCCAATTAACACGTCAGCCAATCAGATGCCAGCCTTTAAGCGTCTTCAATAAACTTTAATGAGCTTTAATTACAGCTGAAAGCTTCACTGGAACGCAACACACACACACACACACACACACACACACACACTGCCTTTTAGCTTTGTGTGTGTGTGTGAATGGCTGCTGATGCTGATGACACCTTAAAAAAGACGATTCATTGAAAAGAAACAGACGACCAATCAGCTGCAGTATACAGCGCGCGCGCACACACACACACACACACACACACACACACACACACACACAGCAGGATGACGTCAGCGGCAGTAAAGAGGTCAGAGGTCAAACCCCTAACCTCTGGACCAATCACAGAGCGGCTGATAAGCCACAGAAACAAAGCCTGTTGCTGCAGTAACGTTATCGACAGTCTCCAGGTTTGGAGGCGTGTCAAACTGTGTGAGGTCTTTGTTGAACCCGGTGCATGATGGGTAGAAGGCCGTGCCCTGAGTTCAGTCTGCAGGTAGATGATACAGAGAGGAGGAGGCGTCATTTATAAACTTCTAAACGTTTACTGTAAGAGACGCAACCTCAGAAACAAAAGCTAAACCTGCAGCACGCCAAAAATACTCAGATGTCGTACTGACTGGGGAAAATTCACCAGTCTGAATCGGACGGTCACAACAACAGGTCTTTTTTTAAAAAGTAATCTTTATTTAATCAGGCGCCATCAACAAGCGGTCAGTGTTGAAACGGCGAACAGCAGCGCCGTTGCGACATCGCTGGACAAGGAGGGATCTACCTGCTCTGTCCCTGAGAACAAGAAATATAACCCGCCGTCAGATTTAAGTGATGGATGTCATGTTGTTTTCTTACAGCTCGCTCAGGTTAATGTTGCCGCCTTTGTGATATCAAACGTTAGCTTAGCAGAATCAGGTTTATTGCTATATATATATATATATATATATATATATATATATATATATATATATATATATATATATATATAGTGTAACGAGATCAAAATGTGCAAGTATACGAAATAATACTATAATACTAATACATAAAAATGCGGCTCATCAGATATGGACTCATGGTCAAGATCCATCGGCGTCAGTTTGTAACGCACTGGGGATCCTTATAGCGTCATAATTCATCGCAGTGTGGGGGGGAAGCCCTGTAGGGTCAGTTTGTGACGGTTTAACAGAAAAGACTGAGTAAGGAGGTTGTTGGGGTGGATGGAGGACCAGAACCCGGACTTTGAACCAGGAGACCGGGGTCTGTGTCCCGTGTGAAACAAGAAGTCAACGTTAAATATTTTTATTTAAGTGACTTAAGTTAACTAAGTTATTCAACGCATTCTCGTCTCAGTATGTCATCACCGATGCTTTCAGACAGCGTGACAAAGTAGGAGGGGTGGTGATGGCGCATAGATAAGATGCTTGCCTTTGGTGTGAGAGACCCGGGTTCAACTCCCCACAGTGACGTCCACCATTGTGTCCCTGAGCAAGACACTTAACCCCTCGTTGCTCCAGAGGCATGTGACCTCTGACATGTATAGCAATTGTAAGTCGCGTCAGATAAATGTAAATTATTTGACGCTAAAGGTTCCCTTCAGCGTCCGTATGAAACGCTACCACCACCCGCATTCTGTGAAGACTTCTCCTTTTCTACCTCTGATATTAGTCGCTGCCATTGTTGGTTTCATTAATACCGTCAGGTTCAGGGCCAATCGGAGTCAGATAAGGGCGGGTCTCTCGGCAGGGAATCGAGTTGAAATAACGACGACGGCGAGAGTGGGGGAAATCAAATAGCCTACTTGATGAGTATCCAGCCAAACTGCACAGTTTGTGGGCCAGTGTTCTGTTTGGAGCACGGCGGCCTGTCAGACGTGCGACATCATGCAGAGGCAGCGTCATGATTTAATAAAACGTACTAACACTCTGATTGATCACGATGGATTTCATATGCTGCATGTTTGTTTAGAAATATTGTCACAATGTAAATGAAGCACCTGCCTACATTATGGTATGATTTGTTTTTTAAGGTTCAATTTAATAAGAGATAAGAGAGAGATTTATTATTAACTATCAAAATATTGTGCCTATGTGAGGAATAGAAACAACTGTGTGTGTAATGCCTAACCAATCTATAGAATTACATCCTTCAATATTAGAGAATTAACAACAGGCTGAATAAAAACTAAAAACATAATAACATATTTTAGCCAAAATCTGTGTTCACACCTCCCTTTAAATTACTCAGCAGGAACAGGAGCTCGTTCTCTTCATAGTTTTACTGCAGCAATTTGAAAGACAAACAGATACTCAGTGCTGCACGAGTCAAGTGCTTCTGACAAGAAAACATTTATAAAAGGAAGCAGGTCTAACGCGCTCGCACACAACACCTGCTACTTCTAATCCACCGATGTTCATGGAAAATCCTTTGCAACAGCGTTTTCCAATCAAATCGTATAAAAGCGTTTTGTTTTAGCCTGTTTATGGTTCATAAGTTGTGGACATGTTGATTTAATAAGTTAGTGTTTGTTATAGTCGTAGCTGAGTATTCAGCTCTGACAGTCCGACCACTAGTCTGTTCAGTTGAGATCTGTTCACACTGATTTCAATAGCAGATAGCTCATTATAATGTCCACTGGTATCAATCTGAATACTTTCCTGAAAACACGTTTTAAGTTATGATAAACCGCGGCTGGTACACCATCAGGCCTGTAGTGGCCGGGCCCCCGAGGGGTGTGGCCCCCGCTCCGGCAGGCGTCCCTTATTTTTCTGTATTGAAGGTGACACCTAACCAAGTACTTTTTGTGCCTAAACATAACCAGATCGCAAAGTTTCACGACTTTGATAACGTGCCGTTTCAAAATTGCGATGTTTTGAGATGCTAGCATTTTATTTTGAAAGTCCAACCCGACGTTGGGAGATGAGCCCAATGAGGGTGGTGTCGTCCGCAAACTTGAGGAGCTTGATGGTCTGGTGGCTGTTGGTGTGCAGGGGGCAGAGCAGCGTTATGGCTTTGACAAAAGCAGCTAGCTATAACGTTAGCTCGTTACACATCAGCTGTTGTTTGTTGTTGTCGCCTGACTTATAACGCGTACTGAAGGTCGGGTTCTCCGGTCGCGGGCCTGGTCTTTGTCAACGCTGTTTAGGTTTCAGGCCGAGTTGTTTAGGAAACAACAGCAAACTCTTGAAATGACTTTCGAACATAAAACCAAGAGCTGATGGAGGAGACGGGAACAGGTGTGGCGATGAGTCAGCCTCCTTCGTCTTCGTCCTCTGAGTCGGAGACGCTGAAGCTTCTTATCTGAATTCAAGTCGAGTGAAAAGAAAATTTGTCTTTTCATTCAAAGCGACAGCTGCTGTTTTTCTTCCTCGGTCTGAACGACAAGGTGACGCCGAGGAGTTCATGTGAGATCACGACAGGTTCAATCATCTGCTCTCGTCTTTACCTCCTTGTCTCATCGCTCCTCCTCCTCCTCCCTCGCAGCGTCCTCCCTCCTCCAGCTGTCTTTACTGTCAAAATCAGTTTCTCAGGGTTAGAAAGGTTCAGAGGAACAAAACAGAAAAGACTGGAAGGAAGTAAAGAGGGAGAGAAGGTGGAGGAGGAGGAGG